>NW_022437084.1:1673107-1682702 GCF_009761245.1 Sapajus apella | reverse complement strand
GTTATTTTGTGTCTTTGCTGCAACAGCTGAATCTACCCCCTAATTTGTTTTTGTTATTGTTGTTTGCTTTTGTTTTTAATCGAAGTTTCGCTCTTGTTGGCCAGGCTGGAGTGCAGTAGCGCAAACTCAGCTCACTGCAACCTCTCCCTCCCGGGATCAAGTGATTCTCCTGTCTCAGCCTCCTGAGTACCTGGGATTACAGGTGCCCACCACTACAGCCGGCTAATTTGGTAGTTTTAGCTGAGATGACGTTTCACCATGTTGGCCAGGCTGATCTCGAACTCCTGACCTCAGGTGATCTGCCCGCCTCGGCCTCCCAAAGTGCTGGGATTACAGGTGTGAGCCACCTCGCCCAGCCCTACCCCTTAACTTTTTTTTAATTTGTAGATTTTATTTTATTGTTATTATTTTTGAGACAGAGTCTCACTCTGTTGCCCAGGCTGGAGTGCAGTGGCACAATCTTGGCTCACTGCAACCTCCACCTCCCGGGTTCTAGCAATCCTCCTGCCTCAGCCTCCTGAGTAGCTGGGACGATAGGTACGCCATCATGCCCGGCTAACTTTTGTATTTTTAATAGAGACGGGGTTTCACCATGTTGGCCAGGCTGGTCTCTAACTCCTGACCTCATGATGTAGCTGCCTCAGCCTCCATAAGCACTGGGATTACAGGCGTGAGACTCTGTGTACTCCACCCCCTTAGTTATTAATTGTGCCGCCAATCTCTGATATTTGTGCAAATCGACTTAGTAAATTTCCTTATTGCTGCAGCCAGTTGGAGTCAGGTTTTCTGTTACTTAAAACCCCTCCCAAAAACAAACTGATGCATGCGATAAATAGTCCTTTTTGGGGACTGAAGTCCACGTGGTCCCTGGTCACAACAGACAATTCTTTTGGCTCTAGGTTGAGGCAAAAGAAAAATGTCATGCAATCCAGAAGCTGTCACACCACTTGCTCATGATTCAAAGTAGTTCTGCCTGGACACTGTGGCTTATGCCTCTAATCCCGGCAATTTGGGACGCCAAAGAGGACGGATCACTTGAGGTCAGGATTTTGAGACGAGCCTGGCCAACATGGTGAAACCCCGTCTTTACTAAACATACAAAAATTAGCCACGTGTGTTGGCAGGCGCTTATAATCCCAGCTACCTGGGAGACTGAGGTGGGAGAATCACTTGAACCAAGGAGAAAGAGGTTGCAGTGAGCCAAGATCTTGTCACTGTACTCCAGCCTGAGTGACAGAGACTCTGTCTCAAAAAAAAAAAAAAAAAAAAAAAAAAAGAAGAAGAAAAAGCAGCTCTGACTTGCCCTGAGAACTCCACCTCTCAGAGCCTCAGTTGCCCAAGTCTATAAAATAGGACCAAATGTTTCCATCTCCTGGATGAGGAGAGGATTAAATAACACAGGGACTGAGGGCCAGGAAGCATAGAGGCACCTTTAAAAAAATTAATTCCTGGCCGGGCGCAGTGGCTCAAGCCTGTAATCCCAGCACTTTGGGAGGCCGAGGCGGGTGGATCACGAGGTCAAGAGATCGAGACCATCCTGGTCAACATGGTGAAACCCCGTCTCCACTAAAAATACAAAAAATTAGCTGGGCATGGTGGCACGTGCCTGTAATCCCAGCTACTCAGGAGGCTGAGGCAGGAGAATTGCCTGAACCCAGGAGGCGGAGGTTGCGGTGAGCCGAGATTGCGCCATTGCACTCCAGCCTGGGCAACAAGAGCGAAACTCCGTCTCAAAAAAAAAATAAAAATAAAAATAAATAAATAAAAATAATAATAAACTGGGAAAAGTAGCTTATTTTTGTTTAAAAACTTGAACGTGATGAGAAATAGTTCTCCCTCTCATTCCCCAATCCTCCATTCCTGCTTTTTCTCACTAGAACACTGTAATCAGTTTCTTGTGTATCCTCCCAGATGTCTATCTGACCCATGCCTAAGCCACTTTCAACACATAGAACATGCCATACCTATGAGTCTACATCGTGTGTGTTTGCCAAAGATTATGCCTTGGGGACGGTCGTGTGGAAATACTCAAGATGTCTAGCACATGACTTTTCGGCGGTGCTGGCTAAGTATTCCCTTCTATGCATATGCTGTGCACAAACGTGATTTCCTAATCCCCTACTGATGGGCACTCAGGTTGCTTTGAATTTGCTGCAATGATATTTTTGAAACGTTGAAAATTATTCAATAAAACGCACATTCTGAACAATACAAAAAGAAAACAGAACTGTGATAATTCTTTTGATTTACCACTGAGTGAACACTCAGGCATCCCCAGCCATAAAACAACGTGGTCACACCAGGGCACCCCTCCCGTCTCCTCCCTGTCTCAGTCAGTCCTCCATCTACCTTAAAAAGAAAACTTTTTTCTTTTTTTTTGAGATGGAGTCTCGCTGTGTCACTCAGGCTGGAGTGCAGCGGTGCAATCTCAGCTCACTGCAACCTCTGCCTCCTGGATTCAAGAGATTCTTCTGTCTCAGCCTCCTGAGTGGCTGGGATTACAGGCATGCGCCACTATGCCTGGCTAATTTTTTTTTTTTTTTGTATTTTTAGTAGAAATGGGGTTTCACCATGCTGGCCAGGCTGGTCTCAAACTCCTGGCCTCAGGTGATTCCCCCATCTCGGCCTGCCAAAGTGCTGGGATTATAGGCGTGAGCCACCATGCCCGGCCTCCTTTAAAGATAACTTCTATCCAAAATTTTAGTGTACAAATTTTATTTGGCTTCCTCTGAAACATTTAATTTGAAATATTTCAAAGCTATAGTTATAAGAATAATATATCTTGGCCAGGTGCAGTGGCTCACGCCTGTAATCCCAGCACTTTGGGAGACCGAGGCGGGAGGATCACGAGGTCAGGAGTTCAAGACCAGCCTGACCAACATGGTGAAACCCCGTCTCTACTAAAAATACAAAAATTAGCCGGGCATGGTGGCATGTACCTGTAATCTCAGCTACTCAGGAGGCTGAGGCAGGAGAATCACTTGAACCCGGGAGGCGGAGATTGCAGTGAGCTCAGATCGTGCCACTGCACTCCAGCCTGGGTGACAGAGCAAGACTCGATCTCAAAAAAAAAAAAAAAAAAAAGAATAATACATCTTTATTTATTTATTTTTTTTGGAGATAGAGTTTCCTTCTTGTCACCCAGGCTGGAGTGCAGTGGCGCAATCTCGGCTCACTGCAATCTCCATCTCCCGGATTCAAGAGATTCTTCTGCCTCAGCCTCCTGAGTAGCTGGGATTACAGGCATGCACCACCATGCCCGGCTAATTTTTTTGTTTTTAGTAGAGACAGGGTTTTGTCATGTTGGCCAGGATGGTCTCGAACTCCTGACCTCAGGTGATCTGCCCACCAGGCTTCCCAAAGTGCTGGGATTACAGGCGTGAGCCACCGCCCCCAGCCAATATCTTTCAATTAAATATATCGATGTTAATTTTTGCCCATCCCCACGTTTGATCGGTCTCTGTGTCCATCTGGCCATGCATCACAGTGCATCCAGCGTGATGAGCAGACCTAAAGAGAGACAGGATGTCTGGGAAACCCAGGAGGAGCTCCCACTGTGCGAAAGGGGCAGGATGCTCAGAAGTACCTCCCCCAAATTTAGAACTGTGTCAAAGTGGGCGCAGGTGGGACGTCATGATATTTCACCTATTAATTCTTTTTTTTTTTTTTGAGATGGAGTCTCTGTCAGCCAGGCTGGAGTGCAGTGGTGCAATCTTGGCTCACACAACCTCTGCCTCCCAGGTTCAAGTGATTCTCCTGTCTCAGCCTCCCCAGTAGCTAGGATTACATTAGCCTGTATCTTCTAAGAACAAGGGCATTTTCCCTGTAAAATCATAATATTATCTCCCTCGAGAACTTTACCATTGATATTAGCTAATAAACAGGCCGTATTCAAATTTCCTAACTGTCCCAATAATAAACTTTAGAGCATTTTTTTTTTTTTTCTGAGTCAGGGTCTTGCTTTATTGACCAGGCTAAAATGCAGTGGCACGGTCATAGCTTACTGCAGCCTCGAATTCCCGGGCTTCAGCAATCCTCCTGCCTCGTTCTCCCAGGTAGCTGGGACCACAGGCATAGGCCACCACGCCATGGGTGGGGCTCTTGGCTCCGTGCCTGGCACCGAGGAGGTGCGCTGTGTTTGCTGTGATCAGTATCATCCTCTGTTGCATAAATTCCTCCTGGGGAGCTGCTGGGTCAGAGGGCGTGTTCGCTGTCGCAGACGCAGCCACGCGCGCTCTGCAAGCCTGTTTCCCACGGCCTCGCCAACGCAGCAACCGCCAAGTCAGCCTCTTTGATCTTTGCCTTCTCAGAGGAGAAAAGCGAGATCCCGGGGAGGTTTTTAATTTGCATTGATTTTCTAATGAATGCGGTTCAGCATTCTTCCAAGGAGGCTCTGCGGTTTTCAGAGCCGGCGGCACGATCCTCCCCGGGGGAGGCGTGGTCTTTGCTGGGGCAGAGCCAGGCGAGGTGGTGGAGGTGGGTTTGAGTCTCGGGGAGCGCGCGGGAGCTGGGCACGGCCCCGTGCGTGAGTGGATCTGGCATTTTCCTGGGCAGTCTCGGCGAGAGAGCGTCGTGGAGGGCGAGTTAAGCCTCGGGATTATACTCTGCCAAACAGGGGCTAAAAATCCGTATCCAAGGCCGGGCGCTGTGGCTCACGCCTGTAGTTTCAGCACGTTGGGAGGCCGAGGTGGGTGGATCAAGAGGTCAGGAGTTCAAGACCAGCCTGGCCAAAATGGTGAAACCCCGTCTCTACTGAAAATACAAAAAATTAGCCGGGCGTGGTGGCAGGTGCCTGTAATCCCAGCTACTCGGGAGGCGGAGGCAGGAGAATCACTTGCACCTGGGAGGTGGAGGTTGCAATGAGCCGAGATTGCGCCATTGCACTCCAGCCTGAGCGACCTAACGAGACTACGGTCTAAAAAAAAAGAAACAAAAATCCGTATTTAGTAGAATTGCCAAGACAGCAGAAGACCGTGATTCACACCTTCATCCCTTAAATAATGACAGCTTGCAGGTATTGATCTTGACCTAAGTACCAGACCCTGTCTAGAGCTTTCTAAAAGAGTGAACTCCCAAAGTCAGCATCACAACCCTGAGGGCGGTGCTGCGATTATTCCCGGTGTGCAGAGGAGGAAACTCGAGGCTCAGAGAGGTAAAGACGCTTACCGAAGGTCACACAGCTGGCCGAGCACAGTGGCTCAAGCCTGTAATTCCAGCACTTTGGGAGGCCTAGGCGGACGGATCGCCTGAGGTCAAGAGTTTGAGACCAGCCTGGCTTGAATCGTGAAACCCCGTCACTGCTAAAAATACAAAAAATTAGCTGGGTGTGGTGGTGCGCGCCTGTAATGCCAGCCACTCCAGAGGCTGGAGAGTCGCTTGAACCAGGGAGGCGGAGGTTGCAGTGAGCCGAGATCGCGCCACTGCTCTCCAGCCTGGGCAACAGAGCGAGACTCTGTCTTTAAAAATTAATTATTAATTAATTAATTAATTTAAAAAGAAGATCACACAGCAAGTAAGTGCAGAGTGGGGACTTGACGGATCTGACTGCGTTAACCCATCCAGTTATGTTTACCGAGCGCCTGCCTGGTGAAGGTCACTGTTTTTGGCGTAGCAGAAAGGAGAAGACAAAGATGCCTACCTTTGAAGGACTGGCATTCTAGGGGGTAGCACTGACGTTCCAGGGAAGGAGCTAACATTTAAGGGAGAGGGGCTGGCATTTGGGGGAGGGGCTAACTTCCGGAGGCGGGGCTAAAATTCCAAGGGGGAGAAACTGACATTCCAGGAGGAGAAATTGACATTCAGAGGGGAGAGCCTAACATTCCAGGGGGAGGAGCTAACATTTCAGGAGGGTGGGCTAATATTGTAGTACAATTACACACTCTTAATCACTACCTCTGTTTCTAACATTTTAAGGTAATTACTACTAAATTAATTAATTTAGTAGTAATCACTACCTCTGTCTCAGGCGATAAAGGAGGGGGTAACCTTTATGAGGGAGGGGGTAACATGCCAAGGGGAGGAACTGACATTTCAGAGGGAGAAATGGACATTCTAGGGGGAGTAGCTAACAATCGGGGAGGGGCTAACATCGCAGGAGCGAAATGGACATTTCAGGGGGGAGGAGCTAACGTTGCACAGAAGAAATTGACATTTCAGCCGGGCGGAGCTAACATTGCAGGGGAGAAATTGACACTCAGAGGGAGGGGCTAACATTCAAATGAGGGTGCTAAAATTCAAGGGGAGAAGCTAACATTGCCTGGGAGAAACCGAAATTTCAGGAGTGGGGCTGACACTCTCTCTATCCTTCAAAGCCTACAGCCTCCGCCTCCTTGCCATACCTTGTTCCTACAAGTGTTGGCTGAGCTCATAGTAGGTGCAAATGTCTGCCACCCTGAGGATTCGAACGTGCCTGAAAAGAATGGAGTCTGCCCTCATAGAGCTCGCAGGCTGGGGGCAGACAGTTCTGAACGGAGTGATCCCACAGAAAGGCATTCACCTCCCAGGCAGGAGAGGTAATTACGCGCTCTTAATCACTACCTCTGTTTCAGGCACTATGGGAGGGAAGGCGGCGCCCCCAGCGTGGCCTGGTTTGAGGTGTTCCCAGCCGTAGGAGACAGACAGACTGTCATCAAGTGTCGGAAAATAGCTGTTATGGGAATCCTCACCTCCTGACACCTTCCCAGCCCCGTGCGCCCGAATCCCTCCCGCGCGGCTGCAGAGTTGTAGGTTCTGCTCCTGTTGACGGGCAATCCTGTAATCTCCATTGCTCACGGCAGCACTGCTGGAGCACAGCAGCTCCTGGGGGCCAAGGTCCCAGCCAGGACGTGATGTCAGGGCCGAGACTGGAACGCAGAACTGTGAGAGTCTAGAGCCCAGGTCCTTCCCCATCCACCACCAGATGTGTGGGTTTCCTGGTTTCCGTTCCTTTTCACGTGGAATAAAAGGACAAGGCTGGGGAGTGACAGCCGCACCTGACGTCCCCCCACCACGGAGGGGGATTTTTGTCTGTTTCCTTTGCTGCTGTGTCCCCTGAACCTGGGACATGCCCTGTGCTGAGCGATGCCCCCTTTCACACCTACAGTCTCACACGGACTGATCTGGTTTACTGTCAGTGATTCACTCTTTTGAAAGTTGGGGCTCCTGTGTGACTCCCATTGTGGTCGTGGGTGCTGGGGACCCAGAGGAGTCAGGCCTAGACCCTGATCTCAAAAAGGCCTCAGATGCCAGGTGCAGTGGCTCATGCCTGTAATCACTTAGCACTTTGGGAGGCTGAGGTGGGAGTCAGGAGTTCGAGACTAGACTGGCCAACATGGTGAAACCCCACCTCCAATAAAAATACAAAAATTATTGGCTTGGTCATTCCTTAAACTTGTGGGATAAAAGAGGAAAAAAATACAAAAATTAGCCATCTGCAGTGATGGGATAAAGCACGCTGCTCCAGGATGAGGAAACAGCAAGGGCAAAGGCTGCATGTGTGCCTGAGTGTGTGAGGCTGCAAGGCTTGTTCTAGGGACCGCAGAGGAGAAAGAACGGAAGTGGGAATCAAAGAGGCTGGTGAGGTGGGCGGGGCCCCAACCAGCAGGGCGCAAATGCCAGGCGGAGGGGCTGGGACCTTATCCTGGGATCTACGGGAAGAGAGCCGCTGGGGAAATAAATGAGTCCTTCTGCTTTCAGAGGAGGAAACTGAGGTTTATGTTCAGACCCTGCTCGGCAGTCTCTCTGATCTCCAGCCAGACCCCAGCACCCACTTCCTCTTCTGTCCACTGGGGAGCTGCCCACACAGTCCCCTTACGAGTCTTCAGGGGAAGACCAGGCCACCAGCTCCTGCTCAGAGTCCCTTGAAGACACCTGCTCCCCATTTGCCGGTGAGTTCCGGACACGAGGGAACAGAGACACACACTGAGGCCCAGAGACAGAGCAGGACCTGGATGTGAAACCACCAAGCTGACATCGAGCCTCTGAAGTCTCACGGATGTGAGTTTGAGTCCAGGCTTGGTCTCCGCTTTGTGGTGGGATGTGGAGCAGGTGAATCCCTCTCTCTCAACCTGAGAGGTGCAGCTGTGCACAACAGCCACCTCCTGGGCCTTTGAGGCTAAAGCATGCAGCTTTCCCCGGAGGGCAGCAGGGTTTAGGGGACTGAGGTGGGAGACAGGGGCTAGCTGTTTGATGGATGAGGACTTTGTCCAGGGGCACTGGGGAGCCATGGGCAGGCTATGAGCTGAGGAGAGGCAGGTCAGCTCTGAAGCCATGTGAGGATGGACTGGAGTGAGCGACTGGAGGCAGGGAGGCCAGGGAGGCCAGGGAGGAGGAAGAGGCCCAAGGTGGGCCATTGTAATGGGGATAGAATGGAGGTGACTGGGCAGAGTCAGTTGGGAGAGAAAGAACGGGAAGAGGATGGTGCCAGGGTCTGGGTGGCTGGATCTGGGTGGGGCCGCCCCTGAGGCAAGAGACCTGGCCGGGTTTCAGAGACGGCAGTGGGACGTGCTAACATGGAGGCCTGTGGGTGCTAACACCATCGTCCAGCCACAGAGGACCCTCCGGAGATGCAGTGGACAGCACCCCCCGCAGCCCTCTGCCTGCCCCCCTCCTCCTCTCTGCCCTCGATGGCTGCCCCCACCTCGTACCTCCTGGTCATGGCCAGCCACAGCCTGGTGATCTGGGCTGCAGGGCCCCTCCTGCCTCCCTTGCTGTCTGCTGTCTCGCTCAGCCACCAGGCCATGGCCGATGCCATCTTCAGCACCCTCCTGCTGCTGACCCTCACCTGGATGCGCTCCGGCTGGCTGCTGGGTGCTGCCTTCTGCCACCAGGACCCCAGCCTTGCCTTTCTGACCTTCTATGCCAGTGGCTGCCTGCTGACCCAGGCCACCACATTTCTCGGCTGTGGCCCTCCTGGGCACTGTGTTCTGGGCTGGCACATTCTGGTTCCTTCTGCTGGGCCTGGGTGGGCTGGCCTTCGCAACTTGGAAGACCAGGCGGACCGGGCAGACCCTCCCCCCACTAACAGGACACTAGCCGGAGAGCCACCCAGCTGACGCCAGGACTCTGGGCATTTCCCATGTTGAATCAGCTGGTGTTTGGCTTTGGGGTACCTCTGGGGGTGCTGCTCAGACCCCTGGGGTTCACCCTGGCGGGGGCCTGCAACTCCCTCAACCCTCTGCTCTACATGTGTGGGGACCAGTCCTTCAGGCAGCTGCTGGCCCAGGCTCTCTGGTCCTGCCAAGGAGGAGCGTCTGAAGATGCACAGGTGGCAGTGGGCATGGGGGATGGGCCCTTGCTGACCTGCAAGGGCCTGAAGGAAAATTCCTGGGGAGTTAGGGAGGCTGGGTAGGGAGGGGGCAGCCTCCTATGTCAACCTTCAGATAATGTGAGACGCTGAGCTGAGAGAAGCCAGAGATGATGAGCAGGGCAGGGAGGCAGAGAGAGATGGAGGAACAGAGAGGGGGACAGAGACCCAGAGAGAGGGGGACAGAGACCTAAGGACAGAGAGGGACAGAGACCCAGAGAGAGAGGGGGACAGAGACCCAGAGAGAGGGGGACAGAGACCTAAGGAGAGAGGGGGACAGAGACCCAGAGAGAGAGGGGGACAGAGACCCAG
>NW_022437084.1:1610344-1673097 GCF_009761245.1 Sapajus apella | reverse complement strand
CCCAGAGAGAGAGGGGGACAGAGACCCAGAGAGAGGGGGACAGAGACACAGAGAAATAGGGAGCGCAGAGACTCAGAGAGAGAAAGAGGGGACATAGACCCAAAGAGGCAAGGAGAGACCCAGAGAGAAAGTAAGACGGAAGAGGCGAGCGGGAGCAGGAGCAATGGGTCAGGTGGGAGACGCACGGAGACACAGAGGGGAGGAGAGAGACCGGCCAGGCTGCCGGGAGGGACAAGTGGGAGACAGAAAAGGCCACGGAGGCCAAGACTCGTGAGAGACAGAAACACGGAGCGCTCTAGTGAGAGACGGAAACAGAACTGGAGTTGGAGGAACGGGAGGAGGGGAGAATCACCACTGAACAGGACAGACACCGCGACGCACAGATAGCAACACAGGGACTGAGAGGGGAGGAGCCAGCTTTGATAGAGAGAGGCAGGGGCCTGGTGGAAAGCCTGGAACGCAGACGTGGCCTAGGAATTGGGCAAGTGGACCGAGGGACCAACCGCTGTGGCCATCCCAGGACTGAGCAATTCCTGAGATGTGGGACAGCCAGTGCTGAAGGCAGATCTGTGTCAAACAGAGCTCACTGGTCCCGGTGGGTGGGACAGAATGAGGGACAGGAGCGGGCCACCGGCTTTTCTGGTTCCCGAAGGAGCCCGTTGTGAAATACAAAAGTGCCTTCTGACCTTGCCCCTGAGGCCCTCTGCCCTAGGAAATGTGTGGTTTACCTTCCTTCATTTTCAGACCCTGAATGTTTCCAAATGAAAAGGTAAATTTGGCCCCATGTTTTTTTGTTTGTTTGTTTGTTTTTTTTTGAGACGGAGTCTTGCCCTGTCACCCAGGCTGGAGTGTAGTGGTGCAGTCTCAGTTCACTGCAACCTCCCCCTCCCAGGCTCCAGCGATTCCTCTTCCCCTGCCTCAGCCTCCGGAGCAGCTGGGACTCCAGGCACGTGCCACCACGCCCGGCTAATTTTTTTCTGTATTTTTAGTAGAGACTGGGTTTCACCATGTTAGCCAGGATGGTCTCGATCTTCTGACCTGGTGATCCACCTGCCTCGGCCTCCCAGAGTGCTGGGATTACAGGTGTGAGCCACTGTGCCTGTCCTGGCCCCACGTTTTGAGTCTTTGATATATCCATGGAGCTCCCTCTGAAATGCACTCAGCTCCAAGAAGAGGAAAATCGACCTCTTCGTCTTTTGTGAATGCATTACTGTGACCCCTCTTGACCCTGGCTACACAGCAGAATCTCCAGGGAGAGCTTTCAAACTAAAATCGATGCTCGGGCCCCATCCCCAGGCCTTGTGGTTTAAGTGGTCCAGGGAGGAGCTCAGCTCAGGAAGGAGCTCAGCTCTGGGAATTTCAAAACCTCCCCAGGGATTTCTGCGGGGAGCTGGGCTGAGACCTATCTATCTGTGGTTGTGAAAAAATGGCCTTGGGCCAGGAACAGTGGCTCACGCCTGTAATCGCAGCACTTGGGAAGCTGAAGCAGGTGGATCATTTGAGGTCAGGAGTTCGAGACCAGCCTGGCTAACATGGTGAAACCCTGTCTCTACTAAAAACTTGAAAATTAACCGGGTGTGATGGCAGGCACCTGTAATCCCAGGTACTCGGGTGCCTGAGGCAGAAGAATTGCTTGAACCTGGGAGGTGGAGGTTGCAGTGAACCGAGATCACGCCACTGCATTCCAGCCAATAGAGTGAGATTCTGTCTTTAAAAAAAAAGAAAAGAAAAGAAAGAAAATACAACCTTGAAAACTCCCAGAGAACTGAGAAAGGCAGCACTGAGTGGCTCAAAACCCTGGGGTGCGGGTGGGAAATTGGGGGAAAATGCGAAGACCAGCTTTGTTGTCAATATTTGTTAGTGGCGATGGAGGGTGCTTTGCTCATGCCTGTAATCCTAACACTTTGGGAGGATTGTTTGAGGCCAGGAGTTCCAGATCAGCCTGGGCAACATAGAAAGACCTCATCTCTACTGAAAAAAAAAAAAAAAAATCAGCCAAGCATAGCGGCATGCACCTGTGGTCCCAGCTGCTAGGGAGGCTGAGGTGGGAGGATTCCCTTGAGCCCAGGAGGTAGAGGCTGCAGTGAGTCATGATCGCATCACTGCACACAGGACTGGGTATAGAGGTGACCTTGTAAAAACACACTGCACAGTAACTTGCATGGTGGTTTAGCAAACAAGAGATGCTTAGTAAATGGTAGCTAACAACAATGAAAAAAAAGTTTCCCAAGCATTTGACAGACAAGCCACAGCTGGGGGTTTAGCAAGGGTCAGGTGCTGTTCAGAGCAACCCCACCTGAAGCTCCCTGTCACAGCCTGGAAGGAGGGGAGGCAAAGTCAGGGCAGCAGGCAGGAGAGACGGACTTTGCTTGGGGTTCCAGGAAGCCTCGGGGGAGAGGTGGGGAAGTGACACAAAACAGACCTGGGAGGCCATTCGCAGTGGCCCACACCTATAATCCCAGCTCTTTGGGAGGCCAAGGCAGGCAGAGCACCTGAGGTCAGGAGTTCGAGACCAGCCTGGCCAACATAGTGAAACCCCATCTCTACTAAAAATACAAAAATTAGCTTGGTGTGGTGGTGGGCGCCTATAATCCCAGCTACTCAGGAGGCTGAGGCAGGAGAATCTCTGGAACCTGGAAGGTAGAGGTTGCAGTGAGCCAAGATGGCGCCACTGCACTCCAGCCTGGGTGACAGAGCAAAACTCGGTCTCAAACAACAGCAACAAGAAAACAAAAAAAGATATGGGAAAGAGCACGCCAGGCTGGGGCCCAGCAGTCCACAGGTGTGGTGCTGCATTGTAGACTATCTTCAAGTTCTCTGTGGCCAAGGATACACCAGGGCAGGCATGGGAGGTGGGTGAGAATTTTTTTTTACGGCTGGAGGGGGTCAGGTTACACAAAGCCCCCAATGCTCGGTGGAGGGCCTGGGATTCTTATCTCTGGTGACGGCACAGGGCACTGGAGGGCTGTGAGGAGAGGGACAGGGTCAGCTCTGGGTACAGGAGGACCCCTCTGAGGACTGGAGGAGAGAGACAGAAGGCTGGCGTGAGGGTCCAACAGGAGAGGAAGCCCAGGCAGGGAGGAGGGAGGAAGCAGCCCAGGACCCCCCAGGTCTCAAAAAATTGTAATTTTGAGCAAGACTTTGTCTCAAAAACAAACAAAAAAACTAACTAACTGTAGTTTTTGCCAAAACCAACATTTATTTCTTGCGCCTAACCTTTAAGGAAACCAATTTCTAGCTAAGAAAATAGTGCAACATCGCCACTGTGTGGTTGTTTGAAGTTTTGCAGCCAAGAACTCGAAAGTAAAGCCAGCCTCCAAATCGGGAAGCTTTTGAGATTTCAGAATGCTATGGCCGCTGATGCTAAAACATTGGCCTAAAACATTGGTGATCCACAAAAACTCTATTAATTTGAGATAAAATTATAGTGTGACTATGAATCTGTTTATTACTGAAATTTGTGGCCTGGCACAGTGGTGCACGCCTGTAATCCCAGCACTTTGAGAGGCTGAGGTGGGCAGATCACCTGAGGTCAGGAGTTCGAGACCAGTCTGACCAACATGGAGAAACCCTATCTCTACCCAAAATACAAAATTAGCTGGGCATGGTGGCACATTCCTGTAATCCCAGCTACTCGGGGGACTGAGGCAGGAGGACCGCTTGAGCCCAGGAGGTTGTGGTAAGCCGACATCGTGCCATTGCATTTCAGCCTGGACAAGAAGAGTGAAACTCTGTCTGAAAAACAAACCCAGCCTGGCCAACACGGTGAAACCCTGTGTATACTAAAAATACAAAACTTAACCAGGTGTGGTGGCAGGTGCCTGTGCTCTCAGCTACTCGGGAGGCTGAGACAGGAGAATCACTTGAACCCAGAGGTGGAGGTTGCAGAGAGAGGAGATCACGCTCTTGGGTGACAGAGTGAGATTCCATTTCAATAAAATGAAATAAAATAAAAAAATCTGTTAGGCTTTTCCAGGAAAACTTAGCATGTATAGTCAACCCTACTCCAAAGCCACCTTTTCAGATACTGAGTTAAAATGAAATCCCTTCTGACTAGATGAGAAGGTAGGTGAAATGCCACTGAAGGTTGAGGTGTCCCCCAGAGCATTCACCTGGGGAGGCTGGAGGTAAGAGGCAGGGGCTGGGGGAGGGGCACTAAGCAAGAGGCTGCTAGTGAGCTGCCTATAGGGGCTGGTCTGGACACTTTTTCAGGGAGGGACATTGCTGGTGGGTGTTGAAGGTTTAATAGAAGTTTGCTAAAAAGAGAAAAGAGGCTGAGCACAGTGGCTCACACCTTAATTCCAACACTTCAGGAGGCTGAGGCAGGAGGATTGCTTGAGGCCAGGAGTTAGAGAGCAGCCTGGGCAACATAGTGAGACCCTGTCTCTAAAAATTAAAAAGTTAGCTGGGCATGGTGGTGCACACCTACAGTCCCAGCTACTCAGGAGGCTGAGGCAGGATTGTTTGAGCCAGGAGTTCAGGGTTGCAGTGAGCTATGATCACACCACTACTCTTCAGCCTGGGCAACAGAGTGAGATCCCAACTCAAAAAGAGAAAAAAAAAAGAGGAAGATGTGTTGATACAGTATGATGGTGAAGAAGATGGCGGTGACTACAGACCCGCTGCAGCTGCCCAAGTGCATTCACAACTGGGATCTCAGGCTGTGGTTTTCTGGGGCCCATTGGACAAAGATTTTTGCTTCTGTCTGATGAAGAAGACATCGGGGGATCAGAGGGAAATAACAAATCTGAAGTACACAGCAGCCTGTGCTGGTGCCGGGTGCTGAAGCTGCCCTGCTTTTTCTTCCCTCTGTGCCCTTACATCCAAAGTTGAAATGTTCTTCCCCTTCTTCAAATGCCCCACACAGACTCCTACTCATCCCTCAAAACCCAGCTCAGATTCCCAGCTCCTAGCCTCAAACCTGAAAGGGTGGGCCCTCACCACTCTCCTACCTCAGAGCCTGGAGTTTGGACCCCCTACCCGACTGTGTCCTGAAACACAGAGCCCCCAGGTGTGGGGCAGGCCCCCGGCTGGGCGCAGGGGCAGCGGGTGTGGGCAGCAGGATGTGCGGATTCAGTTACATTTATTTGGTCTCAGAGCAACGGTCAGGGCAGAGGCAGGGCTCTTGGGTGGGGAGGTCCTGTGTCTTCTCACTGCTGAGCCTGAGAGAGGAAAACGGAGATAATACAGAGACTCGGGAGACAGAGACCAAGATGACCAAACCGGGCCAGAGAGACAGAGACTCCGCCCCACCTCCGCCTCGCCTCCTGCTCACCTTGTTGAAGAAGTAGATGGAGGCCAGGATGGTGAACACGGCAATGGCCAGGGTCACATTCTGCAGGGAGGAGATCAGAGGTCGGGACCTGTCCCCTCCCTGCACTCTGCCCCACCCCAGGCCTCCCTTCCCTGCCAGACCCCTCCTCACTTCCTGAAAGTTCATGGCCATGGGACTTCAGCTACCCCCTGCTTGGCCTCCGTTTCCCTTTCCTGGGCCTCTGAGCCAGAGAGGGGAGAAGCCACTGGAACTCCGAGAGGGGGTTGTTGGAGAGACCAGAATGGTGGCCATGGCAACGGGGGAAGGGCATTCTGGTAGAGGGGACAGGCAGGGGCTTAGAGCAGAGGGAGACCCAGGTGTGGCCCGCCACATGTGGTATCTGAATGTGACATCAGGACATGTGAGATTGGAGAGTTTGAACCTCAAACACCACACTGAGGCATCTGGGTTTTTCCTTGGAGGGTGCTGGGGAGCCATGGGAGGGTTGAGAGCAGAGAAGGGACTGACTCAGTTCTGGGTGTAAAAGTACCTCAAAGCAGGAGGAGGCTGCAGGCCAAATTTCCTCCTCCAGATAGGAGCATCACGTGGGCCACTGTACTCCAGCCTGGGCAACAGAATGAGATCCTGTCTCTACAACTACAATTAAAAAAAAAAATAAAAGGCCGGGCACGGTGGCTCACGCCTGTAATCCCAGCACTTTGGGAGGCCGAGGCGGGTAGATCACGAGGTCAAGAGATCGAGACCATCCTGGTCAACATGGTGAAACCCCGTCTCTACTAAAAATACAAAACATTAGCTGGGCGTGGTGGCGCGTGCCTGTAATCCCAGCTACTCAGGAGGCTGAGGCAGGAGAATTGCCTGAACCCAGGAGGCGGAGGTTGCGGTGAGCCGAGATCGCGCCATTGCACTCCAGCCTGTGTAACAAGAGTGAAACTCCGTCTCAAAAAAATAAAAATAAAAATAAAAATAAAAATAAAAATAAAAATAAAAAATAATAATACAACTCAATCACTTGCAGGTGAGCAAAAAAAGAGAAAATAGAGAAAAAAGAAAATAAAAAAATAAAATACATGTGATACATGTGTGAGATATCTATTTACCTCTCTATCACTACCACAAAAAAGGGAATTATATGGTCTGGCTATTCAGATAGTTATTTGGATTATTTGTGGCAGATAAGAGTCTTGCTATTTTTGGTAGTTATATTGTATAACTGTGAACACTTCTTGGAGAAATATATATATAAAATGTATATACACACATATATTTTTAATATCTATACACACGTACATATAAATATATATACATATATAATATATATAAATATATAACATATGTAACTAAACTACAACTATAAACTACAATACATAAATATATATACATATATACACATATAAATGTATATATACACACGTGTGTGTGTGTGTGTGTGTGTGTACACATATATATCCCATCTCTATTAAATATACAAAAAAATTAGCCAGGGATGGTGGCACACACCTGTAATTCCAGCTACTTGGGAGGCTGAGGCACGAGCATCACTTGAATCCAGTGGGGTGGAGGTTGCAGTGAGCCCAGATTGCACCATGCACTCCAGCCTGGGCAACGGAGCAAGACTCATCTCAAGAAAAATAAAAAATAATAAATATATATATTGAAAAATACATACTTTTATTAATGAAGCAATGGTTTATTATTTGCTGATTCAGTGGTCACAGTTATACATCGCCACTGTGAGTAACAAGAATTGATTGTAAAATGATACCTCAGGGGACCACCCAGAAACTTCCAGAAGCAACACATTCTGCAGAGCAACTGGCACCATCTCGCCAACAAATCCATGTCACAAAGCAGAACAAAAGCAAGTGGCCTTGCTATATTTTTAAAAATCCATTAAGAGACACAGGACCAGCTTTAATGGTTGATCCTGGACCGGGTTTTGGACAAACAAGTTAGAAAGGTTCTCTGGGTGGGAGGCAGAGGCAGGAGGATCACTTGAAGCCAGAAATTTGAGACCAGCCTGGGCAGTGTGGCGAAACCCTGTCTCTACTAAAAACACAGAAAAATAAGCCAGGCGTGGTGGCGCATGCCTATAGCCCCAACTACTCGGAGGCTGAGGCAGGAGGATCGTTTGAATCTGGGAGGCAGAGGTTGCAGTAAGCCGAGGTCGCACTCCTGCATTCCAGCCTGGGTGACAAGACGACTCCGTCTCCAAAAACCAAACAAATTGAACAAACAAAACAACCAGTGTCTTTAGGGAGAAACTGAGGGACATTTGAACAGAGAGTCGGTATCAGGCAAGATGAAAGCACTTTTGCCAAGGAGAAGAGGAGGTTGTTAACTGAAAGATGCAGGTTACAAAATTGCAGGTTCCGTGAATCATGTTGGTGAGAAGTACATATACGAAAAATATGTATTTCTCACCAAAATGAGATGTGCATTTAAAAATCAGGTTTTGGCCGTGCGTGGTGGCTCACGCTTATAATCCCAGCACTTTGGGAGGCCAAGGCAGGTGGATCACCTGAGGTCAGGAGTTCGAGACCAGCCTGATCAACATGGTGAAACCCTGTCTGTACTAAAAAATAAGAAAATTAGCCAGGCGTGGTGGTGTGTGCCTGTCATCCCAGCTACTCAGGGAGGCTGAGACAGAAGAATTGCTTGAACTCGGGAGGCAGAAGTTGCAATGAGCCAACATCGCGACACTGTACTACAGGCTGGGAAACGGAGCAAGACTCCATTAAAAAAAAAAAAAAAAAAAAGTTTGTTTTTCTCCGCCCCCCAGGATGGAGTGGAGAGACACAGTCAGGGCTCACTGCAGCCTCAACTTTGGGCTGAAGCGATCCTCCCGCCTCAGCACCCCCACCCCCAACAAGTGGCTGGGACTACAGGCATGCGCCACTACAGCTGGCTAATTTTTTGTTATTTTTAGTAGAGATGGGGTTTCATCATGTTGTCCAAGCTGGTCTGAAACTCCTGGACTCAAGCGAACTGCCCACCTTGGTCTCCCAGGGTGTCAGGATTACAGGCATCAGCCGCCGTGCCTGGCCTAGTTACACCGATTTTAGACTTCTGACCTCCAGAACCGTAAGGGAACAAATGTGTGTCCAGAGTGGTAACTTGTCACAGCAGCCACAGAGCAGCCAATACATCAGTAGATATTAAAGTGCTAACACTCAGGGGCTAGAACATGGTTTCTAGCTTCTTAATTTTGTTTCAGGGTTTTTTTTTTTTTTTTTTTTTCTTTTCTGTTTTTTTTAGAGACAGGGTCTTGCTCTGTTGTCCAGGCTGGAGTGCAGTGGCACGATTATAGCTCATTGCAGCCTCAAATTCCTGGACTCACACGATCCTCCCATCTCAATGTCTTGTGTTGCTGGGACCACAGACACACGCACTATATCATGCCTGGCGAATTTTTGTTTATTTTTTATAGAGATAGAGTGGGGAGTCTCACAGTGTTGGTCAGGCTGGTGTGCGCTGCTAGCTCTTGGTCTTTCTTAAGCCTCCTGCTCTTCTATTTCTTTATTCTAGGGGCCTCTACCCTATTTCCAGTGGGGGGAAGAGAGAGATTCACAAAACTTTTGTATTCAGTGTGCTGGCTCACACCTGTAATCCCAGTACTTTGGGAGGCTGAGGTGGGAGAACTGCTTAAGCCCAGGAGTTCAAGACCAGTCTGCGCAACACAGTGAAACCCTGTCTCAAACAAACAAACAAAATGACCAGGAGAGGACTGGAAGCTGACTGTCCACAGTGAGGCAGGGGCCAGCCCTATGTGGTGCTGTGAAGTGTAGGTTTGATCATCATTCTGGGATGGCAAGGCGGCCCGAGCAGCAGACGACTGCCATTAAAAGGTGATTTGTCATACTCACAGCTTCCCCAGAGGAGGGGCACGTCATAGGGACTGCATGAGGAGGCACCAGGGGTGCCCAGGAGGCAGACCACAGGCAAGCATCTTCCGTGTGTTTTCTGTGGGATACAGGGGTTAAGGAGTGGCTGGCTGAGCCACTCAGCAGGCTCTGGGCACTGGCGCTGTCCTGAGTTGTCCAGTACCCCACCCTGGGTGATCAGGGCGGGTGGATGGTGGTACGAGTGGTTGGGGTGTGGGCTCTGGGTTGGCTGGTTTGCACAGAGACGTATGCTCCTGGGCCAGTCATGACTTTCTAGGGATTGGTAACCCTGGGAAGGGCAGTCCTTCTACGATCAGCAAGGCCCCCGATGTCAAAGCATCAAAGTACAGAAAATCAAGCACACGGTTACTCCAGTCAGCCTCTGTAACTTGAGGTGTCAAGGCTGTCGCTGGGACGAGCAATGTGGGGTGGGGGTGGGGGTGTCTTTCTGAGTCTGCATCCAGGTAAAGCCACCTGGGTTCAAATTGCAGCTTTGAGAAATCTCAGTGTTTTCTCAGACAAGTTCCTGAACCCGTCTGTGCCTCAGTTTCCCCATTGGCACAATGGGGATGGTGATTAGCACACTAATGCCTCCTGGGGCTGTGGTGAAGATGAAATGGGTTAATCCAAGGCTGGCAGAGGTGCAGGAGGAGCAGGATCGGCGGCCCTGGGGGAGCGTGCCGGGGCCTGCTATAATGGGGGTGCTGAGTGCAGCGCTGGGACAGGCAGGGTTGTGGCCCAGACAGTGGGCTGAGCTCAGCGTCTGGGCCGGGTGGAAATGGCCGGGCTGGGGTTTTGGGGCCACCCTGCTGCATCTCTCCTGCTGCTCCTGCTGCTGCTGCCACCCCGGGCCCTGCCAGAAGGACCCCTGGTGTTTGTGGCTCTGGTGAGGCGCCCCCGCCCCAGGCGGCCCTCAGCTCCCCCAGGGCCAGCCCTGACCGGTCCTGTCCCCAGGTGTTCCGCCATGGCGACCGGGCCCCACTGGCCTCCTATCCTACGGACCCACACAAGGAGGCAGCCTCCACCCTGTGGCCACGAGGCCTGGGCCAGCTGACCAGGGTGAGAAGTGGGTGGGGGGTGAGGGTGAGGGTGGAAGGGGTGGGGAGGGGTCGGCTGAGGCTGTTCTGTCCCTAGGAGGGTGTCCGCCAACAGCTGGAGCTGGGCCGCTTCCTGAGGAGCCGCTACGAGGCCTTCCTGAGTCCCGAGTACCGGCGGGAGGAGGTACTGTCATAGTGACCTCCACCTGTGGCACCCTGACCTCCCTCCTTTGACCTCCACTGACTCCAATGCTTTTTGGGCCTCCAACTCTGGCCTCTGACCTCCATCAACCTGCCCTGCACTCTACCTCTAAACTCTGACCCCCAATACACTGACTAGCGCACCCTGACTTCTGACCCCACCTCAACCCTGCCACATCTTGAGCTCTGACTCCTGACTTCATTTTCTGGCCTCCAGCTCTGTTTTCTGAGTCCCACTGACTCCAGTCAGACCTCTGACCTCTGACATTTGATCCCAAACTTGATTTCCATCTTTAACCCTTGTTGATTTAACTTGCTCGCCTGATGTCTAACCTTTGACCTCTACACTTTGTCAATTCTGACCTACCTTTCCTGTCTCCTCCTGTCTTCTGACATCCCCCAGTTGGAATCAGTCCTGACTGCTGATGAACATGAATGAACTCTGACCCCAAGTCCTCCAAGCTGCCCTCCTAAACTTGACCTCTAACCTCCAGCCTCCACTGATTCTCATCTTCCTTTTTGATCCTCATTGACTCAACTGACCCCCAAAATCCAACATGGCTGTCCAGCTTAAGATGTCCAACCCAACTGCTCCTGACACTGACCTCTGGACCCTTGATCCCAACTTCCAGCATCGAAGGCCACATGACTCCCAATGTCTGACCCCTACCCCAAATGGAATCTGAGGCTTCTGATTTGCACCACAACTGACCTCTGACCCCGACCACCACACCCCATGAGCCCTCTCCCCACCCGGCCCCAGGTGTATGTCCGCAGCACGGACTTTGACCGCACGCTGGAGAGTGCCCAGGCCAATCTGGCTGGGCTGTTTCCCGAGGCTGCTCCAGGGAGCCGCGAAGCCCACTGGAGGCCCATCCCGGTGCACACAGTGCCTGTGGCTGAGGACAAGGTCAGGGGGCCGGACCCGGGTGTGGTGAGGGAGCGAGCGGGTGGACAGAGAGGGAGATGGGGCAGCTCCGGGCCTGGCTGGAGTGAGACGGGGTGAGTCCCAGCCCACGCTGCTCTTCTGGACCTGGGAGTGACTGCGGCGAGAGACGCAGGGGCTGAGGGCCCGCCGGACCAGCTGTGAGACCCGAGGCACAGGGCTGTCCTCTCTGAGCCTCAGTTTTCCCCAGCTGCTGAGATTCCCCATGCGCAGCTGTCCGCGGTACCACGAGCTACTGCGGGAGGCCACTGAGGCTGCCGAGTACCAGGAGGCCCTGGAGGGCTGGATGGTGAGCCGGGCAGTGGCCGGGGGTGGGGAGCCGGGGATGGGCCGGGGCTCACCCAGCCCCGCACATCTAGGGCTTCCTGACTCGCCTGGAGAACTTCACGGGGCTGTCGTTAGTTGGAGAGCCGCTGCGCAGGGCATGGAAGGTTCTGGATACGCTGATGTGCCAGGTGAGCCCCACCCCTTCTCAGCCAAGGGGTTAAGGATACCTGTTTCAAATCCCAGCTTGCTACTTGCTAGTTGTGTTCCCTTAGGCATTTATTTAACCCTGTGCCTCGGTTTCCCCATCTGCACGGGGGATGGCAACACTGGAACAACACCTCTCGAGGATGCTGTGAGAATTCAAATAGGTTAATCTAGGCACTGTGCTTTCAATAGCGCCTGGCACACAGTGAGGGCTTCACCAGGGTTTGAGGCCACACATTTGGCAATTCCTCCCCACAGCCCTGCAATCAGAAAACTCTTGGAAATGGATGTTGGAAACGGATGCTCGGTGCCACAAAGAAAAATTAGCACTGAGACAAAGGGTCTTTCAGCAACACAATTTTTACTTCCTGGACAGCAGGAAGGGTATTCTTACTAGCCATCGTGCCACGGGAGTACAGAGAACAAAGGAAAACATACAAATGTATCCCTTACGCATTTGGGGTTGTCCTTACTGCTGTGTCTGATCTCCGTGGGCTGGAGCCAGACCTCACAATCTCAACTATGTTGTCCACAACTCCTAGGCTCAAACCATCCTCCCACCTCAGCTCCCCCAAGTGCTGGGAGTACAGGTGTGAGCCGCCACAGCCAGCTAGGACTCTTGCTAGTCTTTGCTCGCTCCAGCTCACAGGAATGTTCCGAATTGCAGGGTGAAGGCGGCAATGTGTGTGACTAAGGGGGCTGCCCCGGCCCTTGCTGTGTGTCTTTCCGGCTGTGTGGTATCAGCACCATCAGACCTTTCTAAAGTCCAGAATGTCTGAGGTGTGAAACCCCTCTCGCCCCAAAGGTTTCAGATAAAGCCTCTGGGCTGTGTAATGACGATGTCTATTATTAATAATCATGGTTGGCTGGACATGGTGGCTCACGCCTGTAATCCCATTACTTTGGGAGGCCAAGGCAGAAAGATCACTTGAGGTCAGGAGTTCGAGACCAGTCTGAAAAAAATGGCAAAACCCTGTGTCTACTAAAAAATATAAAAATTAGCTGGACATGGTGGCAGGCACCTGTAATCCCAGCTACTCAGGAAGCTGAGGCAAGGAGAATCACTTGAACCCAGGAGGCAGAGGTTGTGGTGAGCCAAGATCACGCCAACTCACTCCAGCCTGGGTGATGGAGCAGGGTTCCACTTCAAAATATAATCACTGTTGTTCACATCATGATTTCCCAGCCAGATCCAGCCCATGGGGGACTCAGAGAGCAGGGGGCAGCACAGGCTTGGGGGATGAGAGGCTAATTCAAGGTCTCAGGGTGGTCCATCTCTGTCCTCCCCCTGCCTCCCCACAGCAAGCCCATGGTCTTCCCCTACCAGCCTGGGCCTCCCCAGATGTCCTGCAGACTCTTGCCCAGATCTCAGCTTTGGATATTGGCGCCCACGTGGGCCCACCCCGGGCAGCAGAGAAGGCCCAGCTGACAGGAGGTAAGGTGTGGGGCTGGGAGGCTGGGGTGCCTTCCTTTGGGAGATTCCAAGTTCTTTGTTCCCACCCTCAGGAATCCTGTTGAATGCTATCCTTGCAAACTTCTCCCGGGTCCAGCGACTGGGGCTGCCCCTCAAGATGGTTATGTACTCAGCTGTGAGTCCTTGGGAAACAGTGCCATGTGGCACTGAGGCATGGGGATGAGGGTGACAGCAGTTTGGGTGAGGAAGAGTCTGTGCTCCCAATGTAGCCCACTGCATTGGGTAACCAGTATCTCCAAACCCTACTCTTGGAGTGTATCATTAGAAGAGAGTCTGGAAAGAGAGGGGTGATGGTGTTGTGGAGTTCCCCCTCTGGAAGGACAGGCTTAGTCCAATCATACTGTGCGTCTATTTGAGCTGTCTTTATTAAATGACTGTAACTGATGGCACTGCCTTCAGGGTGAGGGAGAGCAGGTTTGGGGAGTTGGTTCTAAGAAGCCTGGGGGACATCTGGATGCACAAGCCTAGTGTTGAGGGGAAAGGAGACCTCCAGAGAGAAGTGCCATCTCAGCCCTTGGGTCCACCTGCAGCATGACAGCACCCTACTGGCCCTCCAGGGGGCCCTGGGCCTCTATGATGGACACACCCCGCCGTATGCTGCCTGCCTTGGCTTTGAATTCCGGAGGCGCCTGGGGGATCCTGACGAAGACGGAGGGTGAGGATGGGGTAGTACCAGGGAGACGGGTGGGAAAGAACCCTCAAAGCAAGGGGTGAAGTGTGAGGCAGAGGGCATGGCCGGCAGGGAATTGCGTGGGATGGTGCTGGAACAAAGACAGGTGGGAGTCAGGAGCCCGTTTCTGTTTTAAGGTCAATGACGGGGCAGGGAAGAGGTGCCACTGTGTCCTCTCTCTCCAGGAATGTCACCATCTCTCTCTTCTACCGCAATGACTCTGCCCACCTGCCCCTGCCTCTCAGCCTCCCCGGGTGCCCGGTCCCCTGTCCACTAGGCCGCTTCCACCAGCTGACTGCCCCGGCCCGGCCTCCGGCCCATGGGGTCTCCTGCCATGGTCCCTATGAGGCTGCCATCCCCCCAGGTGACGGTCCTCTGTGCTGGGGTGGGAGTGGAGGGTCCCAAGTCCTGGAACTCATACCCATGTTCTCCCTGCAGCTCCAGTGGTGCCCCTGCTGGCTGGAGCTGTGGCTGTGCTGGTGGCGCTCAGCCTGGGGCTGGGCCTGCTGGCCTGGAGACCAGGATGCCTGCGGGCCTTCGGTGGGCCTGTGTGAGTCAGACAGCAGGACTTCCCTATCCCCAGCTGACACTGGACCCCAACATGTGTGCTTACTGGCTGCTCTGACTTCTGTGACTTACTGTGCGCCTGTGTGCATGGGGAACAAGGGCTGGGTGGGTTCTCTGGCCTGAAAACCAGTGTGTGCATGTCTGTGTGATGGTGGCATCAGTGTTCACATGTCACGTGCATGAACAGTTTCTGCACTTAGTGCATGCACAGGTGGTTTGTCTGTGGCACACATTCAAGCACAAATGTGCACGTATCTGAATAAGTGGGAGTACGTACAGGCAGGCATGCCTGCATGGCGCTTGTTTTGGTAGAAACAGGGTCTCTGTGGCCCAGGCTGGAGTACAGCGGCATGAGCATAGCTCACTGCAGCTTTGAACTGGTCTCAAGTGATCCTGTTTCAGCCTCTATAGGCGTGCATCACGCCCAGCTAAATTTGTTTTCTCAGTATGTTTGTCAGGCTGGTCTCGAACTCCTGGCTCAAGCAATCCCCTTCTCCCAAAGCACTGGATTACAGGTGTGAGCTACAGCGTTCGGCTGGCTTGTTTATGCATGTTTCCATACAAGCATGGGCGCAGGTGGGTATCTGAGGACATGGTGGGCCCTGCAAGCACTTCTGTGCAGCTCGTGTGGCAAGAGCTTGCTCAGCAAACCTCGATGTGGGCCACGTGCTCTGCAGAGATCGGGCTCACAGGAGTTGGACCCTCAAGTCTGGTTCTTTGGTAACCCTGACTAGTTCTCAATGCAACCATGAACATGGGTGGGGAGAGGGGGATCTGGCAGCAGAGGGCTTGGAAAGGTGCACGATTCTAAGCCTGGTTTTGCAGCTGGCACCAATTCTAAGGCTGTGTGACTCTGGGCAAGTGACAGGCCTCTCAATGTCTCATTTGGCAGAACCACGACTCTAACCCTATGGACTCCACAACTCCCAAAATTAACTTCCTGGAGGCCAGCAGAGAGCTGGGAGAACCGGTGACACTCTGGGCTGTGCGCCATGACTTGTGCTGCAAGTGATGTGGAGACACAGGCCAATACAGTACCCATGACCACATGTAGCCATTTAAATTTAAATAGCTTTCAGGTCCCAACTGCTGCATGGGCCACACATTCACCACTGCATTTACCAGATGCTGATCAGTCACCCCACATCCACTCATGCAGCAGCAGCCACTGCAGACCACCTGCACCATGGCCGTTTTAAGCCCCTGCCCCCAGGAGGGGAGGCTGTCCCCTAGTGTGGCCTGGGGCAGTGCCAGCCCCTCCCAGGCCTTGCCCCACACCCATGGTTGCGTGGCACTAACCAGGGCACTCATGTGGAGCCCAGGTGCAGTGGACACTCAGAACAGCCACTTGGCCCCTATTAGATGGGGCAGTAGGAGGTTCAAAGCCACTCCCAGCAACCAGGACCTAAACAAGGCACAGGGTCCAGAAAGGCTGGGGGGTGGAAGCTGGGACTACCTCTTCACCACACCAGGGCCACCTGCATACTCCCCTGGCCCATTTCTTCCCAAGGTCCTGAAGGCAGCCTGTCACACACTCACCCCTGGGGACCCCCAGATCTCCCTCACTGCCCTGCCTGGCATTCCCTAGAGGCGCTGTGTGGTCAAAGGGCCCCCCAAGTGGATGCCAGGCACCATGACCCCAGAAACCCTGAGGAATGAATGTCCCTCCATGCTTTCTGGCCCTGGGAGGTGCCAGGTAGGGCTACCTGTGATTGTAACCAACTACCTGGTGGCAAGTGCCACCCCTTTCCCAGCAGCCTGCTGGAAGGGCCTGTATGCATCTCCCTTGCCCTGCAACCCCACCATAGACCCAGCTCACCACCCGAGCCCACAGTATTAAGCACTACAGTTGGGAGTGGTATGTCTGTTGTTTAATGGGCCTGTGTGCACAAGACACCAGTTATGAAGTCAGAACTGCCAGGGCTCGCTGTGTCCTCACAGAACTGTCACCTGTGATCCTGGCCCCAACACACCCCAACCCAGACTCAAAACTCAGACCAGACAAGCCACACAGTCAAACCAGACCTATCAGAAGGGACTGGCTGCCCACAGCCAAAGCATGTGGCGCAGTGGCTCACGCCTGTAATCCCAGCACTGTGAGAGGCTGAGGGGCGTGAATCACCTGAGGTCAGGAGTTTAAGACCAGCCTAGACCACACTGGTGAAACCTTGTCTACTAAAAATACAAAATTAGCCGAGTGTGCTATCGGGTGCCTGTAATCCCCAGTACTCGGGAGGCTGAGACAGGAGAATCACTTAAACCGAGGAGGTGGAGACTGCAGTGAGTTGAGGTCGCTCCACTGCACTTGAGCCTGGGCAACAAACAAACCTTACAAAAACTGAGGAAAAGCTTGAAGATGCTTTCATCATGGGTGTGGGGTCTCCCTGCTTGGCCTGGAGTGCTTTGGGGACCCATGTGACACAGGTAGCACCCATTGTGCCCACCTACCCTGCTGCCTGGGCAGAAATGTAACATGGCACGTGATCACTCCCCCTAGGGACTCATGGGGTCTACTCACAAGGCCTGCTCCCCTCATAATGTTTGGCCAGTGACACCCACAGGGGAGGGTTGGGGGCAGACACCCTTCTCTTCTGGGGCCCTTGAACATGGTGTCAGGCTTTGGCTTGCTCAAGGGACACTAGAGGGCTACACAGGGAGGGTAATGGCCAAGGCTTTTTTTTGCCTCCCCTACCATGTCCCGTGCTTCCTGATTGCAGCTCACACCAGGAGCAGCTCCCCCAGGACCCAGCCTCCCTGCTTTACGCCTGGAGCACCAGACTGGGTGGTGTCTGTCCTCCAGAGCCAGGCCCAGGGCTGGCTGTGTACACGGGCAGCTACTCCCCACAGGTCTGGTCAGAATAGGGGGGCAGTGGCGGCTCCTTCCCCAGCTTATCCACCTTCTCCTGGGCTCACGGCTCAGCAGCCAGGTCCTGGTGCACTGGGTTGGGTCCTAGCGTGAGCTTGGTGGCCTGGCTGGCCCTGGCACAATGGAGATGAGACTGCTGTTGGCGATGGTCTGGATCTCCAGGACAGCCTCCAGCACCATCATGCCCTTGACCAGCAGGCGCTGGTGCAGGCCCTGGCTAACAGGCATGTCCTTGGGCGTCATGGCTCAGGAGCAGAGGACAAGGAGGGAGAGGAAGCTAGATGCCCCTGTCCATGGTGGGTTGGGGCTGGAAGGGCAGCTCAGTGGCCTCAACGTGCAGGGAGGTCTCCCAGCTAGCACCAGGCTATCAGCAGCCAGGCAGGCACTGCTGTGCCACTATCGCCTTCAGGGCCTTGCAGTGGTAGCTGAAGATGACACCATTGTCAGGTTGGATCAGGTCACCCGGCAGCAGCTGGAGCTCTCAAGAGCTGAGGCACAAGACAGGGCTCCCAGCTGTACACTGGCAGGACCCAGGAGAGCTGACTGCAGTTCTGCCCCAAGTGCCAAGAGAGCCAGGAGCTCAGTGTCCTGCGGCACGAGCAGAACCAGCCCTGGCCCAGGTGGGTGGACGCCAGCACATTCCTAGTCATGGCTGCCGCCACGCCTAGACAGGAAGCAGCAGAGAGCCTGGAGGGATGCTGTCAGGTGAAGGACACAGAAAAGGCACTCAGGGGGGCAACAGCCACAACCCACCCATCACCTCCTGAAGTAGGGTCCCTCAGGCCCCTGGGTGTCAAAGGTCCCGGGGGGGGGCCCACTGTGTCCTCAGGGGCAGTTGGAGCCCAGTGCTGGACATCATGGGGTCCCCAAGTGCAGCCCTTTCAAGAACACTGACACTGGGCATCTTTTTTTTTTGAGACGGAGTTTCGCTCTTATTACCCAGTCTGGAGTGCAATGGCACGATCTCGGCTCACCGCAACCTCCGCCTCCCAGGTTCAGGCAATTCTCCTGCCCCAGCCTCCTGAGTAGCTGGGATTACAGGCACGCACCACCATGCCCAGCTAATGTTTTTGTATTTTTAGTAGAGACGGGGTTTCACCATGTTGACCAGGATGGTCTCGATCTCTTGACCTCGTGATCCACCCGCCTCGGCCTCCCAAAGTGCTGGGATTACAGGCTTGAGCCACCGCGCCCGGCGACACTGGGCATCTTGCTGCAACCCAGCCCCAACCCCCATCCCAACCCGCCCACAACAGATTGGTTACTAAGGTTAACAAGCCCAGGGCTTATGGCAGCACTTGGCTCAGCACTTGCTGGGCACCTGTCTATGTCTGCCTTCTCACCATCACCATGAATAACAGGCAGCCCCCTCCGTTCTTACCAAGTGATGGTCAGGCCCTTCAGCACCTGGAGGTAGGAGGGCAGAGAGAAGGGAGGTCAGTGGGGTACAGGGCAACCAAGATACCCCCTCATCCCTCTCTAGAGCCAGAGCCTCTCAGACCCCCGGGTGTCAAAGGTCCCGGGGGGCACCATGTCCTCAGTGGCAATCGGAGCCCAGTGCTGGACATCATGGAGGCCCTGGTGCCCTCAGCCCCCTCCTGATGCAGGTTCCAGGGCCACCTGCTGTCCTAAGGGGGACATCACGGAAGAGTGCTGAGCAATCAGGCAACAAAGCAAATGATACTTGGTCCTGCGGGTGCCAGGCCACTCCATCCAGCTCAGCCTGGGTGTGGCTCCTCGTATATCTAAGCCCACTGACCTCACCACCCCCCAGCGGTGTTTCTCTGGAAGATGGGACTAGAGATGCCTGCAGACAGGCGCATCTGTGGGGCTCGGTGAGAGCATGAGGTCAAACCTTTCTGCTTAGGCCTTCTGTGTCCTAACGGGACGCCCCTCCATTGCCTCTGTCAGCATCTCAGGCCTGCTGCCCTGACCCAGTTCTTCCAAGCTGCTCTGACTTCACCGGAACCTTCTGTGACATGGGGAAGGGGCAGCTGCCTCTCACTGGGACCCTGGCAGGATCTGTTCAGTTGATTCTCTGCAAGCAGCAACACTGTGGGTGTTCCTTCAGTGCCAGCTGCTGTTTAACGGCAACAGAAACACTAAAAGCTCCATTTTACGTAGAAATGTGCTGTCCAAAGAGGGGGCCCTTGTTTAAACTAACCGAGAAGACTTAAAAATCCAGCTCCCAGTCACGCACTGGCCACATACTGTGCAACCCCGGCTGTGGGACCCCGACCCACGGAGGCAGGACGCGTGGTGACCGGTACCGACTTTATTGGGATCTCCGGGCGACTCAAGCGGGAAGGGAGGAATCACACGCGCTTTCTTTGTTCGGTCGACTTTATAGGGACAGAGGGCCTGGGGCGGTAGGAGAGCTGACCTGGCGGGTAGTGATTGGCTAGGTTGGTTGCTGGGCAGAAAGCCTGCCGGGCGGGAGCTTGTGGGACGGGAGGTTACGGGAGAGCTGGTGGGGCGGATGGTGATTGGCTCAGTGGGCCGCTGGGCGGGAAGGTTGCTGGTCTTGGGCCGGGCCAGGATAGAGTGAGATAAGGGACCCTCCCTGTGGGGGAGGAAGAGCCTTCCTTATCGGGAATTAGGCCCTTTCCACATGGCTGGGGAACGGGGCCAAAAGTCCTCTACCAGACATATACCAGGTGTCCAAGAGCCACCTGTGGCCAGTGGCAGCCAGACTAGACAAGGCACAGAACACTTCCATCTGACGGTCCTACGGAGGGCGCTGGTGTAGAATCCAGAAGCTACACGTCCCGTCTTTCCTGTCCCATGCCAGCTCTCTCTTCTCACCTCTTTCTCACATCCCTACCCAACTGGCACCCACCCCACTCCTTATGTCCCCTCTAAGCCAGCCATGACAAATGCTCAGCCCCATTCACTATCCCAGAGGATTAAGATCACACGACCCTCAGAGAGATACTCAGCAGAGCTGAAATCCCAGCCAACCCTCCTCAGGAGCCAGCTTCCTTGCCAAAAACAGCTGAAACCTCCAAGAACCCAGAGAACACACTTCAGTTCTCTTTCACTGCAGCCACTGTTCTCCCAGCTCCTGACATCTAAGAAACAAATGAAAATCCTCCCAGAGCTGAGAACACTTCTTTTCTGGTAAAACACACCCTACCCCAACACTTTTCTAATGACTTTGCTCTTTGAAACAATTCTGATAACGCCTGTTAATTTTTATTATGAAAATAAGGATTCCTTGTATTGTATCAATTTATATACAAACACTGGGGTTACACTTTGCTTAACGCACATCGCATTCAGCCTACAAAACCTACGATGCGATAAGACAGGAACACCTGAGAGTCACTGTTTGCCACTGCTGAGTTTTGACATGTTTCTGATTAGTCCTTTCCCCTGAAACAAATGCCTTTTTCCTTCAGTCCTTGCATTCCTCTTCTTATTGAAGCCCTATCTTTGGAAGACAGAAAGCACTACTGCCCTGGGCCATCTGCTCGGTGCCTGTTCCACAGACACAGCAGTGAGGCACAGGAGCAGTGGCCTGGTGAATGTCTCCAAGCCTGCTGGGATTTGGATCCAGGCCTGCCTACCTGCCTAGTTTTCCACAGCTATAAGGATTTTTTTTTTTTTTTTTTTTTGGAGGTGGAATTTCATTCTTGTTGCCCAGGCTGGAGTGCAATGGCACAATCTCAGCTCACTACAACCTCCACCTCCTATATTCTAGGGATTCTCCTACCTCAGCTTCCCGAGTAGCTGGGATTACAGGTATGTGCCCACCATGTCCAGCTAATTTTTTGTATTTTTCATAGAGACAAGTTTTCACAATGTTGGCCAGGCTGGCCTTGAACTCCTAACCTCAGGTGATCCACCCACCTCGGCTTCCCAAAGTGCTGGGATTACAGGTGTGAGCCACCACGCCCAGCCTGACATGGCTTTGGTACGTAAACCCTGAGTACAATCGTTAGCACATAAATCAGTCCCCTGAGGTAAGGTATGAAGTCAACCTAGGCAGTGATATTTCAAACCAGGTGAATCAAGGAGCAGGAGCAAGGTTCTTACCTCACTGGGCACAGTGGGTGGTCCTCAGCTGGAAGCTGCACCTGTAACAGAAAGACAGTGAGGCTGGAGAAACAGTCTGTAGGTCCACGAACCATTAAGACTGGGGCCCCTCAGACCCCCAGGTGTCAAAGGTCCTGGGGTGCACTGTGTCCTCAGGGGTGATCGGAGCCCAGTGCTGGACATCATGGGAGCCCCAGCCCCTCTGCAACCAGGCCTGAGGTGACTTACCTTAAGGTACAGAGGCCAAGCTTAAAGAGTAGGAAACGCAAAACCCATCCAGAAGGTAAGAAGGATGAGTTTTGCTCATGGAGACACCAAGATGCCCCAACCTCCCGTGCCACAGGTCCTCAGGGTACTGTCCTCATGGGATGGGTAGGACCCCAAATGCACTACATGAAGATGTCCCTGGTGTCCACCCCCTACCCTTTGCAGATTTCTGTAGCACTGACTATACCTGCTGGTAACCCACAAACAAGGAAAGCTGCCAAGGCACAAATCCCTTGGATGAACCTACTGAGAGACGGGAGGAGGAAGGGGCTATTCTAGGAAGAAAAGAAGCCAACTTGTAAGTAAGAATTAATGGGCAGAGACCCTGGACTGGGTCAGGTTTAAACATATCAGATGTGAAAGACATCTGGAAGACGACGAAGGAACAGGCACAAAGCAGACTGTTAAACTGCAGTATTAAGGAATTAATGTCATTAAGGGTGACAATGGAAATAACATTTAGTACAAAAGTCATTTTAGGTATACAAGTACACTATTTTAGGTGAAATATGAAACTTTCTTTCAAGAGTCCGCTGTTGCCCACGCTGGAGCGCAGTGGCGCAGTCTCGGCTCACTGCAACCTCCGCCTCCCAGGCTTAGGCAATCCTCCCACTTCCTCCCCCAAGTAGCTGGAACTACAGACCTGCACCACTACACCCGGCTCGCTTTATCTTTTGTAGAGATGGGGTTTTGCCATGTGGCCAAGGCTGGTCTCGATGTCCTGGGCTCAAGTGATCCACCCACCTCGGTCTCCCAAAGTGCTGGGATTACAGGCATGAGCCACCACACTGGGCCACAAAACTTCCTTTCAGAACACTAAGCGCACACACAGTTTTTAAATATGGTAAGATGGTACAAATGTTAAACTTCCCCATTTGTTTGTAGATTTTAATATTGCCGAAGGAGAGCACGTCAATGATGAACGCATGAGAAAAATACCTTCACTTGTGACATGAACAAACTTAATGATTTTCTCAGCAGTTACTCGAAGGAGGGAAGTTAAGTAGAGATCCCTGCTGGGTTGTAGCGGGGGAGAGAGGAAATTGGCTAGCTGCTTCTAGGCTGGGCCTTCTTGGCAGGGGCACGGGCCCCACTTAAGTCAGGAAACCCATGTTCAAGACCTCGAAGGACCTAAGCTAAAAACTAACATTAACAAAACCTTCTCATGGGTCGGAATGACTCCTGCAGGTCAACAAAGGCCTCGTCTGCTTTCTTCTAGGTCCGTTCCTACATGGTTCTCAAAAAGCCCCAGCAATTCAACTAGAAACAGTTAGGGCCAGCCGAGAGAAAGGACGAGTAGACCCGAAGCCAGGCAAGCAAGTTTATTGACCTGCCAGGCTGCTCCTTAAGAGTCAGAGGCAGCAGCCCTGAGCTCACAAAATGAGGTTTATAAGGGCAAGAGAGGCCTAAGGGAGTATCTGGGTATGACCACATCCCCAAGTTGTCAGTTAATTCTGCCACATTATCATCTCTCGACAGACTTACATTATCTTGTGAAAACAAGAATTTACCAGGACATACAACTTAGGTTTGGTCAGGTTTCTCATAACCTCCCCCGTGCTGCCCAGATGGCTGTAATCGGGGCTTGCTCAATGTAACAGGTCTGGTGACCTTGCTGTGGTGCCTAGGTAAGAATTTAGGAATGCAGCTGCAGAGCCTTCAGGGGAAGGGTCAGCTGCACCTGGGAGTTTCCTGGGGCGGCTTGTCCCTAACAACCCAGCCTTTTAGTAGGTAACAGAAGAGGGGTGCCATTGTCATCTGGTTGCTTCCTGCTGGGGAGGGGCGATGGTTGTGGGGACAGGCTGGATGGTAGGGATCGCTGTTTCTGGAACCGTCGGTATTCCTGGAGCACCACCATATACCGTACAGTCCCATGGGGGAAGACTCTAATACGGTCCTGTAAGAGCTGGGTGAGGAGACATGAGGTAGGGACCATACAGGGTCCAGCCCTACAGGGGCCAGTGAGTCCCTCCCTGCTGGCATGGAGACAAGAAATTGGAAATAAAGACATAAGACACAGAGATAGAGAAAAAAGAGTTTGGGCCCAGGGGTCCACTGCTACCCAAAGCGCAGAGACCAGCAGCGGTCCAGCATGCAGGGACACTCCCACTTTTATTGAGTTGCAAATCTGGGGATAGGGTAGGTAGGGCATGGCAGTGATGGGGTCAAGTACGTCACATGTGATTCAGGCAGGAATTTTCTGTAGCTGAGATGAGGTAAGGGGCATAATGCATCAGCACTTTTTCCATACTTGTCACAAAGATGTTAAGATTTACGTGACTTCTACTGATAAATTCTTACAAGAAAAAAGGAACCAGGTGCAGAAGCAGAACATGAGAGTGGACATGGAACGTGACCACTGAAACACAGCATCACAGAGACAATTAAGCCCCCGGATGTTTGTGGGCCTGCCGCAAGAGCTTGGAGAAGCGGAGTTTTCTCCTAACTCCTCTGGGATAGGAGACGTCTCAGCTATTTTGGACGTCTCCTTCCCTAGCTGGCTAAACAGCGGGCGCTTTCCCAGCACTAGTGCTGCCGCATAGCCTAGGTGTCCTCCAGCAGCCCTTACATGGGCATGGCAGAGGGCTTAAGGTGTCTCGCCTTAGGGTCATTTATTTCACAATGTCACCCCAGGTTCACACTTCCGACCTGAAAGACATTATTAAAAGAATTAAGATCACCTATGAATAACTAAGATCACACATGAATAACTACTAAGATTATATTTTTAGTTACTTTCGCCTTCATTATAGGCTGAAGCGAATATTTTCCTTCAGGAAATAGGCTGAAGCTTTTAGCTTTTTGACAGCATCTTGTACTAGCCCAGATTGGCTGAGGTAGAAACAACATTGTTCATCTAGAAAGAGGCACAGGCCTCCTTTTTCGGCAGCGAGGAGGTCTAGACCTCTGCGGTTTTGTAGGGTGAATGTCGCTCAAGAGTCTAGTTGGTTTTGGAGGTGAGAGACAGAGTCTGCTATTTCTTCCAGTGACAACTGGAAGTCTTGGGAGAGTGACTGAAGATACGATAATGAAGTTCCAAAGATTCCTGCTCCTAACCCGACGGTACCTGTGACTCCGAAGGCTTCTAATAAGGGAATGAACTGTATCGCTCTCTTTGGGTGGATGTGTAATGTAGCAGGGACAGGGAGTTCTTCTTGGTTCAGAGTGACAAGGTTAATGTTGGGGGTAAGGTAGACCAGGGTGCAAGTACCTGTCCAGTGGGTAGGGAGACAGAAGTAGGTTGTGGATCTGCAGAGGAAGAAGATGCCAGCGGTGTTAATGCAAACAGACACCTATTCTCAAGTGGATTAAGAACAGGTGTTGGAGAGTATAGGCTGCTTGTTTGGAGGTACTTGGTTCAGCTTCAGCAACCCACAGTGAGGAGGAGAGAGAGGCCCCTTTGAGAACTCCTGTCTGGGGAAGGGGTTTCCATGTTTGAGAGGCAGGAGGGGAGGTAATGGGAGGGGCTGGGTAAAGAGGCCACTGGCTTCAGGGGAGACTGAAGAATCTACTCGGACTGAGGTATGGGAAGGATGAGAGATGATTTGGGTTGAGATACAGGCAGGAGGAGGGAGGGTGCCTACCTCTACGTGTCCACTGGAAGAAGTGACACATAAGGGGGCTTGGCCAGTTCTTGTGGTGTTGAGGGTTATGGGACCTTGAATGGCGGGATGAGGGAGTTTTGAGTGGTCATAATTGGTAGTATAGGCAGAGAAGTTTGGTAGCTCTGTTAGCGAGGGCAGTGGGATAGTTTGCAATGAGGGTGAGGGCTCTGTCTACAAAGGCAGGGCCTCTTTGGACAGTGTATGAGAAGCAAATGGGAATGCGGTCCCAGGGCTGGGAAATTGGGAGAGCTGAGTAGGCAGCAGAGGAAAGGGAAACGCAGGTCAGGCAACCGGAAGCCAAGTATAGAGCTGGAGCGCAGCAACAAGGAGTGAGAGAGATCCAGACAGCGTTCGAGCTTTGCAGAAGTGAGAAGGGACTGTGAGGAAGTTGAGGCTGTGGGGCTAGCTACTAAAAGAATTAGGAACGTGAGGAAGAATTGGAGTGTAGGAAGGTGGCCTCTTCTAGAGGGTCTATGAGGTGGCGGATAGCGTCCCATGGATAGTCAAATTCTCCTTGCAGATGAGCAAGGTAAAGCTGGGTTAAGACTTTTGTGTGGAAATGGGGAAAGAAAAGAGGACTTCTCATATTTCATAGGTTATGGGGGAGGTTGTTCCTCGTCACGAGGACCCTGGCACCTGGAGTAAGAACAGTGGCGATATATGAAGGAGTTACCGGCTTCTTCCTTGGGGACAGGTGTAAGGCGGAGTTTGGTTGGGCCAAGGAGGGTGCTGGAGAATCAGCGGAGGAGGGTTGGCGGGTCGGTTGTAGGAGCCTTTTAGTCTGGAAAGATGGTACCAAGAGGCATGTCCTGAGAGTCTGGCTGTGGTGGGGGCTGTAAGAATAACTTGAAAAAGGCCTTCCCACTTTGGTTTAAGGTTTGCTGGATTAAGAGTTTTTAGGAAGACATGCTCTCCTGGTAGGAGAGTCTGGTTGGTGGGATTTCCTCTGTGGCATTTTGGGAGGGCCTGGTCTGCTTGTTCACGGAGAAGATGGTAGATGAGGATAAATGTTGGGAGGTACTCTCCTAGCTGAGTTAGAAGGGGCCTGTTTTGTAGGAGGAAAGGGAGTCCGTATATTAACTCAAATGGGCCGAGGAAGGAGGATGCTTTTGGGCTGGCTCTGATGCAGGCTAGGAGTATGGGCAGAAGGGAGGTCCGGGGTTGCTGGACTTGAAGAGTGCATTTGGTCAACTGAGTCTTAAGGATCCCATTTGCCCTTTCAACTTTTCCTGATGACTGGGGTTGGTATGGGATATGGAGGTGCCACTGGATGCTGAGAGACTGAGACTTGTTGGGTGATTTGGGAGATGAAGCTAGGGCCGTTGTCTGACTGTATGGAGCGCAGAAGACCAAATGTAGGGATGATTTCTGTTAAAAGGATTGGGGAAGACTTCTGCAGCTTTTTCTGAGGTGGGAAATGCTTCTACCCACCCAGGGAAGGTGTCTTATAAGAGTAAGAAGAAACAGTTTTTTTTTGGCAGGAGGCATGTGGGTAAAGTCTATTTGCCAGTCTTCCCCTGGGAGTGTCCCTCTTAGCTGATGTGTAGGTAAAGGGGGACAGCAGAGGGCCCCTGGAGAGGAAGTGACAGAGCATATATGACAGTTTGAGGTTATGTTCTTGCGTGAGATAAATAGGTGGGGGGGAAGAGAAGGGTGAAGGAGAAGGTACAGGAGGCGTGCACTGATATGGAAGGATTGGTGAAGAGATGTTAGAATTTCTTTGACTTGCTCTTGAGGGAGAATGAGTTTTTGATCTTTGACTATCCAGTTCCCCTGCAAAGAGGTTCCTTGTAGCAGTGAAGGCTTTTCAGTGGGAGAATACTGGGGTTGGATTGTGGGGGTAATGACAAGAGGGGCAGGGGTAGGAGAAAGGGAGGCTATTTTTGCTGCCTGGTTGGCCTTTCTGTTCCCTCTTGAATTTTCATCTGATCCTGTTTGATGTCCTCGACAATGTGTAACTCCTGCTTTGGCTGGGAGGTGTGCAGCCTGAAGGAGTTGGTAAATAAGGGGGCCATTAGTGATGGGGGTCCCTTTGACAGTAAGAAGCCCTCTTTCTTGCCAGATGACGGCACAGAAATTAAGAATGCGACAGGCATATTTGGAGACTCGTTTGCCTTTGGAAAGGGTTAGGGCCCTGGTGAGAACCATGAGTTATGCCTTTTGGGAGGAGGTTCCGGAGGGTAAGCGTTTAGCTTCAATTACTTGGTCAAGAGTGACAACTGCACACCCAGCAATTCTATGGGAGCCGACTAACTTGGAAGAGCAGCCATCTATAAATAACTGGTCATCAAAATTAGGGAGAGGTTCAGGGGAGATATTAGGGAAATGAGGCTGTAGGTGATCAAGGGTTTTGGTACAGGAATGGGTGGGAGAAGATTCTGGGAGCAGAGACGCAGGTTTGAGGGGAGCACTTTTGGTGAGGTGGAACTCAGGGTTTTCAAGAAAGAAAGGGGAAGGGGAAAGGGTACTCAGTGCTTGGGAGGAGAGATCTTGTAGATTATGTGGGCTGTAAACGGGTGTCTTGATCAAATGTTAGTTTTTTGTTTTTTTTGAGACGGAGTTTCACTCTTGTTACCCAGGCTGGAGTGCAATGGCGCGATCTCGGCTCACCGCAACCTCCGCCTCCTGGGTTCAGGCAATTCTCCTGCCTCAGCCTCCTGAGTAGCTGGGATTACAGGCACGCACCACCATGCCCAGCTAATTTTTTGTATTTTTGGTAGAGACGGGGTTTCACCATGTTGACCAGGATGGTCTCGATCTCTTGACCTCGTGATCCACCCGCCTCAGCCTCCCAAAGTGCTGGGATTACAGGCTTGACAAATGTTAGTTTTTTGCTTTCTGAGGCTAGGGTGGCGGCTGCTGCTAGAGCTCTGAGGCAGATCAGCCATCCTGGGGCAGTGCTGTCTAGTTTAGAGAGGTAAGCTCTGGGAGTGAAGGAGGGAGGAATTCCTTTTTGTTAGCCAAGGATGCCAAGGGCTATTCCATGGTTTTCAGCTACGTAGAATGAACAGCTGAGAGATGTCAGGCAAAGATAGAGCAGGAGCAGTGACAAGGGTGATTTCAGTTTGTGGAAGCTTGGGATTACGTTGTGTGAAGGGTATAGGGGCTCATTTAGAGGGCCTTTGGCTGCTGCACAGAGAGGGTAAGCTGGGAGGGCAAAATTGGGAATCCATATTCTGAAGAAACCTGCTAGTCCTAAGAAAGAAAGGACTTCATTCTTAGGGGAGAGTGGAGGTAGGCTCTCTACTAATGCTGCCCATGCCGGGGTCATGGCTCCAGCCCTGGGGAAAAGTTGGACTCCTAAGTAAATGATGGCTGGGGTGGAGAGTTGTGTCTCAGGGGGGAAGACGACTCTATATCCTTTACTAGCAAAGAAGTTTAGGAAGGTAATGGTGACTCCTCTAGGGAGGGGCTACAGAAGAGATCATCCACATACTGAAGGAGCTGGCTAGGGGAAAGATTTAGGGAGGTGAGGTCCTGAGCTAGCGCTTGTCCAAAGAAATGGGGACTATCTCTAAAGACTTGAGGGATGGCTGTCCAAGTAAGTTGCTGTGACTAGAGAGTTTCGGGGAACAGTGAAAAAGGCATCTTTTAGATTGATGGCAGTGTAGTGGGTTGTGTTGCAAGAGGTAAGGGAAAGGAGTGGATAAGGGCTGGGAACTACTGGATGGCTGGGAAAGACTACCTGATTGACAGCCCGAAGGTCTTGGACTAGTCTATAAGAACCATCTGCTTTTTTGAAAGGAAGGATGGGGGTACTATACAGAGAACGGGTTGGCCTAAGACCACGCATAAGGAGTTTGTTTACAATGGGCTGTAAGCCTTGATGAGTTAATGAGACGGAATACTGGGGGATGTTAGGAAATTTGGAGGGCTCTTTTAGCTGGATTTTGATGGGATCATGGTGAGCTGCTAGGGAAGGGGTGGCAGTATCCCACACTGTTGGATTAACAAGAGAAGTGGGGAGTGGATACCGGGGAGAGGGGTCAAGAGCTAGCGCAGTATTGGAGAGGTGGAGAGAATCTGGTTGTGGGGAACAGAAGGTGATGGAAGCTTTGAATCTGGTTAGGAGGTCCCTGCCTAGGATGGGATAATGTAGGACAACGAGGTATGATAAGGGAAGAGTGTGAGAAAATGGTATCAAATAGGGAACAAGAGATCTGGTGGCGCGTGGGCGCGAGATGAGTCAGTCAACTGTCACAACTGAGACCCGAGAGGGATGAATTGGTCCTCAGAATTCAGGCAAAGCCGAGTAGGAGGCCCCAGTACCGCTTAAGAGAGAGACCGGCTTACCTGATACTAGTAAAATTACCCGGGGCTCCAATGCAGTCGATAATAGATGGTGCCAGGAGCCCTGGGCCTTGTTAGTCTTCAGCAGCTAGGCCAAGGTGGTGTGGGAGTACAAGCAAGTCTTCACTTTCCGTCTTACTGAAGGCTATTCTGTTGAGGGAACAGTCAGACTTTCAGTGGCCTGTGTGCTGGCAGACCAGGCAAAGGCTTTTCGGCACTTGTGGGTTAAGACATGCTCATGCCCAGTGGCCTTCTTTGCCGCACTTAAAAACAAGGCCCAGGAGGGTTACTGCTCTGGAGTCTTTTGTGCCCTTGGGTACTATGGTTAGGTTGATGGATAGCCGCTGCTAGAAGCTGGTATTTAGCATGCTCTTTTCGGGCTTTATTGAATCTATTTTGCTCATCCTTTGTAGGGAACCAGCCCCCCATCACACTCATGGGTACCCTGAGTTCAGTGGCGACAAGGGAATGAGAAAAAGACAGATTAAGAGAGAAAGTTGGACCAGGGGGCCATCACTCATCACTGGAGAAGACAATGAAGGCCCCAGCTTTGATAATAATCACTTTGATCTACAGGGTAGGGGTGGAGTGAATCAGTGAGTTGGAACTGGTGTGTCATTCTAACGACTGATAACGGTGGCAGTTTCAGGAGTTTCACAAAACAAGAACATGTGGTTATCTTTTAGCTTATTATCTATGTACAGTTGGTAGAACACGGACCTTACAAGGAGCCTACAAGCCTGTCTATATCATAGTGCCAAGAAGGGGTTTTACGTCCTTGAGCACAACGTTTATGGTAACAGAGCCTAGGTTACCCTGCACTGGAACATGAGGCATAAAGAGGCCTTCTGCAGTTTTTTTCCCTGTTTATGCATTACTCATAACCAATTTATGTAGGTACTGTGTAAGTCCTTTCTCCTCTGCTGCTTTTCCTGACAATCCTTGTTACTGAAGACTTTGAAAACCAGGTTAAGGAGGTCTTCCTGTGGGATGTGAGGACCATCCTCAGCCTTTTAAATTTGTGTCGCATGTCGGGGGCAGTTTGGGAGATAAAATGGGTATTAAGAACAATAATTCCTTCTGGGGAGGCAGGATCAACACGGGTATATTTTTTGGAGAGCTTCTGTAAGGTGGGAAAGGAATTGGGCAGCAGGGTTTTCATCTGCTTTTTGGGAAATTTCTTCGAGTTTTTCAAACTTTACAGCCTTATGGGCAGCTTTATTAAGGCCTGCAATGAGGCAAGTGATCATATAGTTACAGGATGCCCAGCCAGGGTCTGTGGATTGGTACTCCCAGGAAGGCTCTTGGGGTGGGGGTGGGGGGGAACGTGGACAGCAGCGGATCCTAAGGGCTTAGTAGGATCTAGGATCTTGCCAATGAAGATCTTCAGCATGTGCCTGGGCTGTAGCCACACTCCCTCCTCCTCTTCCGGGAGGAGGACAGAAGAGAGGATAATAGAGATCATGCCCAGTTTATAAGACTGGGTGAGTTATTTAAATTATTTGATGTAAGTATCAGGACTGGAGGACCCTAGACGTTTTTCAATCTGGGAGAGATCAGACAGGGAGAAGCGGACACGGACACAGTCAATCCCCTTGGCCCCTGCTATCTCCGGGAGGGGAAGCAAGGGAGATGGTTGCTGGGCATGCTGGGCTCCAGAGCGGGTAAGGGGTGGAGACTCAGAAGCAGGGTGGTTGGGGGAAGGGTTAGAGCCAGAGCAGGAGCAGATCACTGTCCTCCATCATGATGCTGTCTAGCAAGAAGAAAATCGGCGGGGTTAAAGAGGAGTCATCCTGTGACTTTTATGGCAGCAGTTAAATGAAAAACAGTAATTTACAAGAATGTGTAACTAAGATTTGTTCACGTTTCCCATGACTTCCCCTGTTCTGCCCAGATGGCTGGAATTAGGGTTTGCTTAAGGTAGATGTCTGGCAACCTTGCTGTGGCGCCTAGATAAGTTTAGGAATGCAGCTGCAGAGCATTCAGGGTATGGGTCGGCTGCATTGAGGGGTTTCCTGGGGCAGCTTGTCCAGGAAACCGATGTTCAAGACCTTAAAGGACCTAAGCAAAACACTAACGTCAACAAAACCCTCTCACGTGGCACGATCAGAATGACTCCTACAGGTAAGCAAAGGCCGCGTCTGCTTTCTTCTATGTCCATTCCTACGTGATTCTCAAAAAAAAAAAAAAAAAAAAAAAAAACCCACTGCCACTTCCTTGCTAACTCGATACCCTGTCTTTGTCCCTATGGAACGCTCCCCACCCCCACCCCCGCCAAAACCCCCTCCCCCAGTCTTTGTTCTAGGTTACACAAAAATGCCAGCCATCCAGAATTTAAAAAACAAGGGCGAACTCATAAAAAAGCATCTGGAGGTTGCACGGGGTGGAAAACCTCGGAAATAACTGAATGTCGCCTCTCCACCCGCCCACCCCCTTCCCCAACCAAACGGACAAGATGGCGGAGGCCCGCGGCGTGCGAGCAGCTAAAGGGGTTAGACCCGCCGCCGGGGCAGACGGAGGAGGGTCCTCCATGGCATCCCTGCTCGCTCCAGCTGCAGGGATCACTGGCTCCCAAGCGCTCCTAACAGCCACCACCATCCCCGCGGGCAACTCCTAGACTCACCCGGGAGAGCGCTCTCTGGGTCCTTGCAAAGGCCCTGACGCTGCCCCCGCGACTACGTGGCTACTACCGTTGCAGTCTCGAGACCTTCAGGACAAGTGCGCCCTTCATCCCAACGCCCCGCCACACAGCCAGAAAATAGATCGAGACAAGGAAACTTACCACAACATTTCTCACTCCAAAGCGTGCTTGGGGCACAGCACGCGCCGCTTTATAGTGCGCGCCGCTGGCAAGGCTGGTCCTCGGCGCCAGCCTGCGCTCCGCCCGAGGCGTCCAATACACGCGCCTGTTTGGGAAACTCCGCTTTAGTGCTTAGGCAAAGGATTATTACCCGCTCCCGCTAGAATCTTCCTGAAAAAGCGAAGAGGCATTGTCTTTGGGGCTGACAAAAAGGGAGAAGGATATGTTGGAAACGATTGTCTTGTCACCCGCGTCCGGCAATTCTCAAGACAGAATCAAAGATGGGCCGTGCAGAGAAAGGACCCCGAGGGCGGTGCTGCCCGAGAGAGAAACTGCTGGGGCATTTTGAGCGGCGGGGGCTTGGAGGGAGGCTGCAGAGGCGGGGCCCAAGCCGAAGGGCCGGCTTCAAAGTAAGTCCCCACCGCGGGGCGGGAGGCGAGTCCCGTGCGGAGATTGACAGGGGGCGGTTCTGGGGAAGAGCCCAGGTGGCTCAGAATTAGAGGCGGAGCCTACAGGGCGAGAGGCCGGGCTAGAGCAGTGACGTAAAGACGGAAAGGAGGGTCCTTAGGTCTGGGGAAGTGGGGTCTGGGTGTCTGTACTCCTGGGTCTGTGGGAGTGTGGTCTGGGGCTCGTGCGCTTGGGTCTTAGGGAGGAGGGGCTCGGGCTCGTACACCTGGGTCTGAGGGAGGAGGGAGGGGGAGTCTAGACTCCTGGGTCTGAGGGAGGAGAGACGGGGAGTCTGGACTCCTGGGTCTGAGGGAGGAGGGACTGGGGGCCTGGACTCCTGGATCTGAGGGAGGATGGGCTGGGGGCCTGGACTCCTGGATCTGAGGGAGGATGGGCTGGCGGCCTGGACTCCTGTGTCTGAGGGAGGAGTGGAGGGGCCTGGAATCCTGGGTCTCTGGGAGGAGGGGCTGGGGTCACAATTCCCATGTTTGGGAGAAGAGGGGGTTGGAAGCTGGGACTACTGTGGTTGGGTAAGGCCTGTGGGGCACACCCCCAGTTGTGATGGTTTAAGGCCCATGGGAGTGCATTCTTAGGGTTGGAGATCTTAGAAGTGTCTTTCCACTGATACGATTTTACAGTCTTTCCACTTATCTGATTATTTTGAAAATAAAAAATTTAAACTTCTGTACTCCAAACTCACTTTCTAGGAGTTCCACTGTGAACAATTTAGTGTGAACTTTATTATTATTATTATTACTTTGTATTTTTTCAGATGGAGTCTTGCTCTGTTGCCCAGGCTGCAGTGCAGTGGCGCAATCTCAGCTCACTCCAACCTCCACCTCCTGTGTTCAAGGGATTCTCCAGCCTCAGCCTCCCAAGTAGCTGGGATTACAGATGCCTGCCACCATGCCCAGCTAATTTTTGTATTTTTAGTACAGATGGGGTTTCACCATGTTGGCCAGGCTGATCTTGAACTCCTGATCTCAGGTGATCCACCTGCCTCGGCCTCCCAAAGTGCTGGGATTACAGGCGTGAGTCACCACGCCCAGCCACAAGTGACACAAACTCTTAATTTGAACTAGCTTGAGAGAACTAGTTGTACTAGCTTGGGTGAACTAACTTGAACTAGCTTGGGGTTCCTTTATGGCATCCCCTGGGTGAGAAATGGTAGGGGTAGGAATGTCTTCAGGCATGGCTGGATTCAGAGGCCCAAGTGATGGTATCAGATATTACTGTTTCTTGGCTACTTGGATTGGCTTCATTCTCAAGGCTTTATGTAGCGGCATGTCGGAATCCAGTTAGGAAAGTAAATCATTCCAGGTTCTTCAGAAGGAAGTAAATACAGGGAATCGGTTCATGAGTGATGGAAGAGCTGAGAAGCTATTAAGAAATAGTGAGACAAACCAGGGGGTTAGGAACTACAGGATGCTGCTACTCAGCTGGAAGGATGATGGGAGGAGGTGGTATTACTACAGTCCAGAAACTGGAACCATCTGGAAGGCATAGGCCCATGGTTGGATTGCTCAGTGGTGGCTAGAATCAGGGAATAGATACAACTACTGCTGAAGACCCACCACATGCAGAGATAGAGAGGGTGATAAATACCCTGGCTTGTCCTCTCCTCCCAGAGCCAGTCTTCTGCCAGTGCCTCCCATTAGCCAAACACAGTGATAAGATGAGCAAAGGAGGCTGGGAAGTGTGGTCCTTGCAATGCAGAACAGGGCAGGGTGGGGAATGGATCTGAGAGCAGACAGAGAAAAAACTGGCATAGCTGTTAGCAACTTGGCAGAATTGGTAATAATTACTGAGTCCAGTAGAAAAAAGCTGTCAACGGTTTTTGCAAGAGTCCTGTGTGGCTTGGGACACATGAGCACCCTGAGCCAATTATACGGCCAGTGCAGTACAGTTTGTTGATTGGCTTATAACTGGGGCTGAGAAGGGCAATGGGCAGGAGGTGAAAGACATGTTGAGGAGGTAAGCTGCAAATGTCCACTTATTCTGACTAAGCCACAGAGTGGCTGCTCTCTAAGATGATGAGAGCCAGGGACTTGAGTGTCATCTCAATGCTCTTTCTCTTGTCTGTTTTTCTTCTTAGTTTTATTCTCCCCATGAGGCTGGGTCCAAGACTTAGACAGCTTCAGGCTTGTAATCCTCGAGGAGAGATTGCTCTTCCCTGACAGCTTCCTAATAAAAAGCCCTGGGGCAGAATCTGATTGGTTGGCTTTGGTCATGTGTCCATCTTTGGGCCAATTGCAGGATCTGTGGCATGGGGTACTGTGATTGGCTCAGCCACAATCACATGATTATCTCTGTGGCCCAGAGGGCAGCATATGTCAGGAGAATCCCTCAACCACTGTTATGTGAGTTGGGTGGAGGGTGTCGCCAAGAGATGTCAGGCTGTTTGTTGTTCTGGGCAGAGCAAATTCTCCATTCAAGATCTTGGTTTTAGGCCTGGTGACTTCTCCCTGACCTCTGCTTCTTGACTCTTCAATTAGCAGAAACAACTAAGGGGACTGACTGGGCACAGTGGCTCACACCTGTAGTCCCAGCACTTTGAGAGGCTTAGGAGGGAGGATCGCTTGAGCTCAAGAGTTTGAGATAGCCGGGCGCGGTGGCTCACGCCTGTAATCCCAGCACTTTGGGAGGCCAAGGCGGGTGGATCACGAGGTCAAGAGATCGAGACCATCCTGGTCAACATGGTGAAACCCCGTCTCTACCAAAAATTCAAAAAATTAGCTGGGCATGGTGGCGCGTGCCTGTAATCCCAGCTACTCAGGAGGCTGAGGCAGGAGAATTGCCTGAACCCAGGAGGCGGAGGTTGCGGTGAGCCGAGATCGCGCCATTGCACTCCAGCCTGGGTAACTAACGAAACTCCGTCTCAAAAAAAAAAAAAAAAAAAAAAAAATTGAGGACACCCTGTGGAAAATAAAAGCGGCAACTCTAAGGACAAAAAAAAACAAAAAAGGGAAAAAAACCAAGGGTTCTGATATTTCCCCAAATCCCGAGAGTGCTGTTGCTGTTCTGTATATATGATGGTCCTTTCTCTTTCTTGTTGGGTGTTAGAGATGTGCAGTTTGCCAGAAACAAAGCAGATGAGGTCTTAGCTTATTTGGCTAAAACAGTTTTGCACTGTTGGAAAGTAGACAAAGTAGAAAAAAGGCTAAAAGGAGGAGATGAAGTCCTCAAAAACAGCTGAAACTCTCTTCTGCTGGAAATATAAGTTGGATAAATATCCATCGTAAACTGGAACTAAGCTTTTGGGCACATTGGTGTTAGAGTGTTTGATTTGAAAGTTTTTCTCTTATACAAATCTGTGTATGTTTTGGGGGGGACGCTCTGAGGTGTGAACAAGAGGTGACATTAGGATGTCTGGGGAGGTTCTCAGCATGTGAATGGGGCCACTAGGGGACCTTGGGTGATGAGAAGGAGAGACTGTAGCGGAAGTAGGGTGACTTTGGAGATGAGTGGGGTTACTGAGTTGTCGTGGATAACTTTGAGGGTGCTGTTGAAGGTGTCTGGGAATGATACTAAGGATATTAATGTGAGTTATTATGAGACACTTTTTAGGAGTTCAAGTAAGGTGACTGGGGGTGTCTGTCAGGGTGACTCTAGAAATGATTGAGGCTGGGTGGTTCACACCTGTAATCCCAGAAATTTGGGAGGCCGAGGTGGGCAGATGACCTGAGGTCAGGAGATCTAAACCAGCCTCACCAACATGGTGAAACCCCATCTCTACTAAAAATACAAAACGTAGCCAGGCGTGGCAGCAGGTACCTGTAGTCCCAGCTGCTTGGGAGGCTGAGACAGGAGAATTGCTTGAGCCCAGGAGCCAGAGGTTGGAATTGAGCCAAGATTTTGCCACTGCACCCCAGCCTGGGCAACAGAGCGAGATTCTGTCTCAAAAAAAAAAAAAAAAAAAGAAAGGAAAAGAAGAAGAAAGATATGATTGAGATGGTTCTGTGGGGTAACCTTGGGGGGGTCATCTGTGAGGTGACGTTGGGGAGCGTGTGGGATGGATTATGAGAGTGTCTGAGAATTGGGTTTGAGGTTAAGTAGGGGTGCTTTGGGACAACTTTAAGGGTGTGACTAGGGATGACTCTAGGGGTCCCTGGGGTTGACCTTGTGAGAGTGGAGTTACTTTGGGGTTTCTAGGAGGTGATTTTGGGGATGTGCCAGACTTTGGGGGTGTCTGTTGGGCTGCTTGTGGGTATCAACAGGGATGAGTTTGGAGGATGATCAAGAGGGGTGTCTGGGGCATCTGTCCCCCTCTCCCCAGTTCTTATCCATATGAGTGGGGATTTCATGTTACTGGCAGTGGCCCTGTGCTGTGTCCTCCTCCCAGCCAGTGTTCCACCACCTGAACATGGTCAACTTTGTTTTTGTTTTCTTCTGCATTGGCATTGGTTAAATGCTGGCTCGGGGATGGCGGGACAGTGATGGAGGAGGGGGTACGCTCCCTAAGACCTCTCTGGCTTTTGGGAGGTGCATCTAGACTTTTGTGCTCCTCTCCTCGGAGCCTCTGTCTTAGCATGTCTCTGGTGAGCTCGGACTCAGTTCTAGTCTCTCTCTCAGTCTGGGTGTGTGGGATGTTTCTCTCTCCCCCACTCTGTTTCCCTTTCTTTTTTGTCCCTTCTCTCCAGGTATCTTTCTATCTGCTGTGAGGGTGTGTGTGTGTGTCTGCCTGTCACGGAGAGTAGGAGAGGATGTCTCAGTCCCTCTTTCTTACTGGGGGTCACAGAGCTCACTGTCCAGCCTTCTATCCATCTCTGGCCCCACCCCAGTGCAGGGCTCCTGATTCTCTTCAGCCTGACACTCTTTCCAGTTAACTGCAAGGCGGTGCACCTGAGTCTGGTGGTGTCCTGCCTGGTGACCTCCTACCTGTGCTGGCACGCCAGCAACCTGATGCTGCCTGCCGGTGAGGGCGAGGCCTCGGAGGTGGACAGGGCCTTGGGGGAAGCGGGTAGGGCCTAGGGTTGGACTCAGAGTCCAGCGGTACTCCTAGCCTGCTCCCCCAGGAGCCGTGTCCTACCTAATCCAAGTGGGCATGTGGAGCAGAGGGCAACCCTTGAACGCACGGCAGCTGAGCTGTCGTGGGTGGGCCTTGCAGCAGGGCACTGAGAGGTGCACATCCAAACAGCAGAACTCAGACACAGACTCTGAGCACAGCCTGGGCCTGCCCATTTCATGCACCCTCGAGGACGAGACCACGAGCCTCTTCAAGGAATAGCCCCCGAGCTCCTCAGAACACTGACCAGTAGCCCTGGCCAGATGCCAGGCCAACCCCTTCAGCATGGCCACGCCCCTGATATTAGACCTCCCCTGAGGCCCCACCTCTTGAGATCAGGCCATGCCCTATGAGGGGACTGGTAGCAAACTCTGACCCTCTCTCTAGGACCCGTCCTTTGCTGCTTTGTCCCTGCCCAATGGGTCCTCACAGTACCCGCACCCCAGAACTCCAATACCCCTTCCCATTCTGCAGACACTTGTCCAGTGTCCCATGAAGCTCAGCAGTGTGGCTATGTTGTGTGGCCCTGCCCCTGGTGCCCAGTCTTCGCAGGCCACACCCTGAAGCCACTCTCCACCCCCTCAGCCAGGGTGGTCTGCCTCAAACTTCTTTCCCAGAGTTCGAGCCTCAGCTCCAACGTTCACTCTTGTCCCCCATGCGGACATGGCACTGCCCAGCATTTGGTGCAACTCCGCCCTTCTGCGGAATGGGCCCCTCCCTGGGAGGGCATGGCTTGCAATAACATCCCTCTGTACCTTTCCTGGCTCCCCCGCCGCAATAAAACGTAGACACTTGCTAACCTCTCAGCCTCGGACCCTCCATTGTCCCCCACCTCCAAACCAGGGCAGGGTCCATCCTAGCAAGAGTGAACTGGTCTGGTGTCCCTGACTTGCCCTTTGGAATCTGAGCCTTTCCCTGCCTGTTTGTCTGCACCTGTTACAGCCCCTTCCTTTCCCCACCTGCTGGTGACCTCAGACCTCCAGGCACAGAATTGGGACAGCTGGGGTGGCCCCAGCCTCAGCCACATGGGTCCAGGTGCACCATATCTGGAAAGACAAATGATGCTAGAACGTGACACGCATTTGATGCACATTCAGTTTTACTGGGGGTAGGTGACAGGGCTGGGCATTCAGGAGTTGTCCGCTATGGTGTCCTTGATCCACTTCATATATGATAGCACTCTCACGAAGACAGAAGGCTTATTGGGGCTGCCACAAGGGACGTATCCCCATGATGTGATACCTTGGAGCACGCCGTCACAGGTCAGTGGGCCCCCTGAGTCACCCTGGGAGGTGGAAGGGGAGAGTGACAAAGGTGTGTGGGGCCCAGTTCTGCCTGGGGAGCCTCAGCTCTCAGAAAGGGCCTCCAGTGCCCGCTTCCAGAGGAAGGTGGGCAGGGATTCCCATAGAGGGGCCAGGGGCTCCAGTTCTGGCCAAGGAGGAAGGGACTTCAGGGTCCAACTCCTGCGTATGTGGCAGGGTCCAGGAGGACAGTCCCTGCAGACAGGTCAGTGGGAGGAGGGGCAGGCCATCACAGAGGTCACCTCTCTGACTCAACAGTAACTGCGTTACTGGGAGGAACGGTGAACTCTGGTGTCGGGGGGGTGAGATGCAGTTGTACCTGAATGGGCAGGGGAAGGGAGGGGAGCTGGGGCACTGATGGGGCGGGAGGCTACAGCTAGCTGGGAAGCAGTGAAGCAGATGCCCGGTTAGTTCTCAGAAGCCAGTTCAGAGGCTGAGTCCCCTCCCCCAGCCCTTCTAGACTCTGGGGGCAGGACTGGCTCACCACACAGGTATCTTGGCCATCTTCCAGGGGTCCGGCACACAGCATGAACTCTGTCACATTCTGGGTGTGGGCTTTGTCGCACTCATCATTAGGCAGGATTTTGAGGTCCACACACTGAAGAACATCTGGAAATGAGACTAGGAACCCGGGAGAAAAAGGGCTGCAGCCAGACCACACCTGGTTCCCTGGCCCTTTCTCCCTCCGACTCAGGCACCCCCAGCCCCACCTTGGCCTGCACAGTCTGCCCCCACATACACTTCTCTGGTTCGATGCTGCCCCAGCCGGAGGCCAAACAGGTGCTCCCAACTTCGACGCCCTCGGTGGGCAACTCCACGACCTTCACAGCATCTGTGATCTGGACAGGCTCCTTCAGCTGGAGCAGCATGAGATCATGGCTGTAGTCCTCGCCTGGGAGGCGGGTGGGGTTCTTCAGGAGGCTCATGTTGAAGTCAGGGTGTGGGAAGCTCTCAATGACAAGAACAAACTGGGCTGTGTCTTCATCCTCAAACAAGTCATGGCGACCCAGCCAGAGCTGGTAATGGCTAGGGAAAGATGGGAGTCGAAGGATGAGGAGGCAGACAGGGGAAAGGAAGACGGGGCAGGGGAGCATGGGGGAGGGTCCCCAAAGAGGGAAAGAGAAAGAGAAAAACGTGGGCGGGCAGAGACAGAGGAAGAAAGATATGGAGAAATACAGACATCAAGTGGCAAGATGAAGGAGTTTGACAGTGCAAAGGGCAAATGCAGAGACAGAGTGAAAAAGAGCTCAGAAGGACAGAGAGGTGAGAGGCGGAGGGAGGGCAGTGAGAAAGAAACAGCGAGAGCAAAACAGAGGCCCCTGAGAAGGGGAAAAGACAGGGACAGCGAGAAACAGGCCCAGGGGAGAGGGAGGAAGAGGGAACAGACCCGGAAGGGAGCGAGAAGCAGACAAATGAAAAAGGGCTCGGGAAGTCAGAGCGAGAACTAGAAACAGAGGCAGAGAGGAAGGAGGGGTGACCGAGTGTGGGAGAGAAAAGGGAGGGAGGCCCTGGGGGAGGGTGGGGGCAGGTGGGGAGGAGGGAAGGCCTGAGAGCAGCTCAGCTGCAGCTGGGGCTGTGGTGCAGGCTCCCCAGGGGCAGATGGCCTGGGCTAAAGTCCAAGGTTGAGGCCCCCTTCCCTCCCCAGCACCCTCCCCGCCTTTCTTACCCCCGCTTCTCCTTCCTGCTCCCTCAGTTCCTCACCCAACTCCTGCTGAAACCAGCCTTCCCTGTGTCTCCCCAGACTGGAGGGATGTCCTGTGGGGGGCTGGGCAGAGGGAGAGGTGCCCCCTCCCAGACACACACGTTGGGGATAAAGCCCTTCCTTTGTTCTTGGGCCTCCCTTAGGCCCATCTGGGTGTGTGTTTAGTAGGGATAGGGGAGTGGTGAGGTAGAGACCCAGAGAGAGGAATGAGCAGAGAGCTGGAGGGTGGGGATCAGTGACAGAGATGCCACAGAGAGACCCAGAGGCAGAGACAGGGGAGGCACAGAGACAAGGAGACAGAGAAGAGAGAGGGAGATAGAGACTAAAACACAGGCACACAGACACACAAGCAGAGCCAGATCTCAAGAGACCCAGCAAGACCCGGGCAGCCTTGGGGAGGGAGATCCAGCCCAGCTCTGCCTCCCCATGGGAACTGCCTGCCTCTCTGCCTCAGCCCCCCAGTCTTGCCTGAGGTTATCCAAGAGGAATGCCACTGGCCTCTCAATCCTGTGGCAGCATAGACGCCCTCCTCCCAGACCCCAGGCCCCTACTCACTCGCTGATGCAATGGGCAGCTGTGAGCACCCACTGGGGGTGCACCAGGACGCCCCCGCACTGGAAGGTGCTGTAATGGTACAGAGCCGCCTGCCAGGGTTGGGAATGCGGCTTACACTCCCAGCCTCCCACAATCCGGGACTGAATCGGGGGCACAGCACCTGCAGAGGTGGTACTGGGTCAGGGAGGGCAGGGTTGGTAGGAGAGGCCAGGGACGAGGCTAGGAGAGGGAACTGGGCTGTGGGTTTGAAGGGACATTGTGGGTAGAGGACCAGGGCTGGAGGTCTGGGGACACGGGCAACGGGTGTTGGGAAGGGCTGGGTCTCTAGACCCTTCCCTGGGCTTTTGGGGTGGCGTCTGGACCTGGTGGGGAGATTTCATGCTCTGACAGCAGAGCAGCCTCCAGGGATTAGGGCAGGAGACAGGAGGCAATGTCAGGAGCAGACACTGTGTTGGGTGTCCGGTCACTTGGGCTAGGGGCTGGGAGGTGATGGGTTAGGAGAGTGGAAAGGGATTCTGGAAACCAGGGATCAAGGCGCCAAGGATGAGAGAGGATCAGAGGCTTGCTGAAGAATGTGGAGGGCTAAGGGGCTCCCAGGCTAGGGGAACACGACCTGGGTTGGGCTTTTGGGGTTCAGAAAAAGATGCCACTTTAGGGAACCGGATCTGAGAGGTCAAGAACAGCATCTAGATTGAGGAGTTTGGGGGTGATATGGGGTCCCTACACCGGGGTTGGAAGGGGCCAGCTCAGCTGGGAGAGTTAGATTTCAGGTCTTCTTGGTTAAAGGGTAAAAGAAAGGGCCATGGTTAAGGCTAGGGGTGGGTTCTGAAAAGTTTTGGGATCCTTCCTGTGAACCAGGAATGGCAACCTGAGAACAGAGTTGGGGTCAGGACTGGGAAGGGACTCGGGGGCTGGGGGGTGGAGGTGAGTGACAGTCCTTCTGGGACAGGGTGACAGATGGGATCTTTGTTTTTTATGGGGTTGGGGTTCATAGTCTGAGGGTACTGGAGGGATGTGGGGTCCTCTTGAAGGCAGTCCCAGGATAGAATTGGAAAAGTGGTCAAAGCAGGTGCCTAGCAGCTTCGGGAATGGAATGCAGGACCCACTTGATGTGAGGTTGTAGAATCACATACTGGTGGACTTGGGGGAGGCCAGGGCAGAAGGTCTGGCTGAGAAGGCATTCAGGATCTTTGGGGTGGGGTTCTAGAAAACCAGAGCTGTGCAGGAATGATTCAGGTGGAGAAGGGCTGGGGCCTGGGGCGGAATGGAAATTCCCCAAGGGAAGGAGCACATGGTGGGAGGGTGAGGGTGTTTTTCCTGGGAGGGCTGGGGGTGCTGAGTGGGTAGGAACATTTGCAGAGTCCCCCCCCATACCAGATGGGGGAATCCCACATGCCAATTTGGGAAGCAGGGTTGGCTGGTGAAATTTGGGGGAGCTGGGAGGACTGGGGGGACCAGATGTCAGAGTCTGAATGACACAGTTGAGAGCTGACAGCTGGATGAAAAAAGTCACTGGAATGTGGCGGGATTTGTAGACTGAGGAGCCAAATGGATAGCCACAGAGAACTAGTGGGTAGAAGGGGATGATCAAGGGTCCTGTGGGGTTGGGGAAGCCCATGGGAGATCTGGGTCCTCCAGAGAGAGACAGAGATGGCCCGGAATCTGCCTCTTTGGTAAAGTAGTGGGACAGGGAATTGACTAGGGAAGAGGAGAAAGTACTGAGGCTTCCTGGGAGGAGCAGGGATCTGGTGTGGGAGTGAGGACTGTGACAACATGGAGGGGCTGGGGTGGAATTTTAGAGTGGGCCCGTACAAGATAGATAAGAGCCCGGGTATCCCAGACCCGGGTGGACTGTGGGCTGGAGGGACGATGATGGAGTGTTGGAGGGGAAGGGCTTATCCGGGGGGGGTGGTGAGGGTGTAAGAAAATCAGGGCCCACTCCCCCTCCCGCATCCCCCACTGTCTCACCAGTCCCCCCCAGGGACAGGGCGAGGCACAGGACCAGGAACCACATGGTGACAGATGTGTGCAGGGCCCGGCAGGTGGAGGAGCTGGGGAACCTCCCTGGGGAGCCTTTTAAAAGCCCTTATCCCCTCAGAGCCCCACCCATGCCCTGCTGGCACCCAGATGTTGGCCAAGGCCCTTCCCCTGTTGCCTGGGGGCTGGACAACCCCCCCTTTTCTGAAGAGCTGCAGACTGGAGGGAGAACCAGCACCTGTGCCGCAGGCCCTGGATCACGCTGGATGCATTCCTGGGGCTGAAGCCAGATGGGGCAGGGCCTGTGAGGCAAGGGGGACTGAGGGGAAGCAGAAACAGGAGGGTAGAGGAATCAGTGACCCTCCTACAAAGCCCCGTATGCCTAAGTTCCAATTAAGGCCCTGCACCCCAAGACCTGGTGCCCTCAAATAGCAGTTAGGGCTTTGATTCCCTGCACCACTCAGAGCCAAGATACCAGCATTTCAGCTGCCAGCTCCCCCCGAAATATAAGCCTTGGCCTTCAGAATGCCCTAGTTCTTGCACTCCCAGACCCAGGACCTAGGTCCCCAAAGTGACTGTTCCTTTCATAATAAAATTTTGGGGTATACACCACCACATTTCTAGTGCCTCCAGATCGAGGAATGTGAAGTTTCAGGGGTCTCCCAGGGTAAATTCTTTAGCATTACAAAACCCAATGTCCCTCCCAAACAATGCTGGGGTCCCAGTGAGCCACCCACTTCTTGTACCAGTTATGGGTGCTCAATGTCCTGCCCTCCAAAGCCCCAGAGATCTGACAGTCTTTCCTCCCAGGTCAAGATCAGGCTAACCACAGATTCCATTGACCACCCCCCATTCCACCAATACAATATTTAGGTCTCAAGAGCCAGGTTCATGTAATTCAACATTCAGCGACCTTGAACATCACATTTTGTGGTCGCTGAAGACAATTAGGAATTAGATTTCTGCAGCCTCAGTGGTAAACCCATAGGCTTCCAACATGTTGTCTTGGCTTTTTGGTAAAATCAAAGCAGCTCAGAGTTCCAGCCTCTGCTGTATATCAGGAACCTGGCTAAGAAAAGGACAGTATTTGCCTTTTTGCCATGGCTACCAGGAATCCCAGAACTAAATCTTTTTTTTTTGTTTTTTTTTTTTTTGAGATGGAGTCTTGCTCTGTCACCAGGCTGGAGTGCAGTGGCGTGATCTTGGCTCACTACAACTCTTGCCTCCCAGGTTCAAGCAATCCTCCCATGTCACCCTATCAAGTAGCTAGGATTACAGGCATGTGCCACCATGCCCAGCTAATTTTTTGTATTTTTAGTAAAGATGGGGTTTCACCATGTTGGCCAGGCTAGTCTTGAACTCCTGACCTCAAGTGATCTTCCCTCCTTGGCCTCCCAAAGTGCTGGGATTACAGGCATGAGCCACCGTGCCCAGACCTAAATCTTTTTTTTTTTTTTTTTTTTTTTTTGAGTTGCAGTCTCGCTCTGCTGCCCAGTCTGGAGTGCAATTGTGAGATCTTGGCTCACTGCAACCTCTGCCTCCTGGGTTCAAGAGATTCTCCTGCCTCAGCCTCCAGAGAAGCTGAGATTATAGGCACCCACCACAGCACCTGGCTAATTTTTGTATCTTTAGTAGAGACGGGGTTTCAGCATGTTGATCAGGCTGGTCTCAAAACACCTGACCTTGTGATCTGGCTGCCTTGGCCTCCCAAAGTGCTGGGATTACAGGCGTGAGCCACCGTGCCAAGCCCATACCTAAATCTTAAAGAAAAAGCCATTTTGGGTAATCTAATGTCTGCTAGGTCCTTTAACTGGGATCCAGAGATAGAGGGTATTACTCAGTGCCAGACACTATTTTAATCAGTTCAGACAAATCATCTCATTTAATCCTCACAACAGCTCTTTGAAGTCAGCAATAAGATGTTTTCATTTTACAGATGGGGAAACCAAGGCCAAGTGAGATTAAGTCTCTTGTTGAAGATCACATGGCTGGTCGTGTGTGTTGAATGAATGGTGCCTTGCTTCAGGCCATTTCTCCTCACCCAGGGATCAGGGTGGTGGGTGAAAGGAGCAGTGTACAGTGTCTCTGGGTTTCTCTTTAACCCCAGAATGAAGTCACAGAAATTCCTGCAGAGAAACTTGGATCAGCGCTTTGTTATCTTGGCATTAAACGGGTGACCTTGAGTGCCAGCTTTGTCCTCAGGTGGGACAAGTCCTTGGCTAACATCTGGGCCTTGGATAAGGTCTTGGGGGATGGCTCCATTCTGTTCCATGTCAAGTGGGGCTGCTGGCCAGCTGCGGGGGCTTCTGCTCAGTCAGGGGCACAGGTGATAGGCCAGAATAGTCAGTTCCTCTTCATGGTCTCCCTGATCCATTTCACGTAGCGGCAGACTTTGGTATAGACACCAGGCTTGGTAGTATTGTCGCAAGGGACGTCACCCCAGGACACAATGCCCTGTAGGACGCCCCCACAGACCAGGGGTCCTCCGGAGTCACCCTGTGGGGAAAAGAGGGGGTCCCAGGTTGAGTGAAACCTCCTGGATTCAGTGCATTCATCCTCATCCTAATCACCATTTGCAGTCTCACCCCAAACCCAAGCCATCCCCATCCCAGGGAACCCCAACCCACCTCAACTCAATACAGCCCAGTTTATCTCAAATGGAGCCAACCCAACCCCAACTTCAATTCAACACAGCTCAATGCAACTCACCCAACCTATGTCCAGTCTCACACCCATGAACCCCAATGCAGCTGAACTAAGCTAAATCCAGCTCAGCCGACATCCTCACCATTCAGAATCAAACCAAACCCATGCCTATCTCACAACCCAATCCCAATCTTCATGCCTTCTGCATTCCAAACAAAATCTACGCCATCCCAATTCAACTCTCACATATTTCCCACCCAAAATCAAACCAAACCATTCCCATTCTCAACCTCAACCCATGCCATCCCAAACCAACTATAACATTATCTACCTCAAACAATGCAATCCCCACCTATATAACCCCAACTCCAACCTCACCCCTATTCTAACTTTTCTTCCTACTCCATCTCCAAGTCTAACCCTAGCATCTTCTCTGGCCCAAAGCAAAGAAAATCCAACCCCATCCCCACTCCCACACCTGTCCCCACCCCTCTTTCTCTGCCTGATGGCCCCGCTGGGCTCTGACCTCACAGGATTCCGCGCCTCTGCCGTTTGCGCCTGCACACATCATGGTGTTCGTCAGGCGCCCTGGGTAGTTCTTGTCACAAGATGCGTCGGAGATAATGCTGATGTTGGCACAATGCAACGTATCTGGGAGACTCACTGGGGAGGACAGTGTACTTGGAGCAGATCCATAAATTCTGGCCCTTGTCCCCTCCGCCCAAGAGCCCTGGAGCATAGGATTCCTTGAGGCCTCGTATCCAGCTCCATTCTTTCACGCACCTTGTGACTGGGGGCTCCCTGTGGTCCCAGGCTCGTTGTGGGACACCAGGCCCCAGCCAGACACCACACAGGCCTCCCCCGGGTGGGGGCAACGCGTGGGTAGCACCACGGGGCGCACCTGGGGGGTCAGGCGTGCGGGCTGGACTAGACGCAGCAACATGATGTCATGGCGGTGGCTGCGCGCTTCGTAGCGCGGGTGTGGGATGACCCGAGACGCGGTCCTTAGTTGCTCTGGGCCATCGCGCTTGCGCAGGTTGTGCTCGCCCAGGCGCACTCTCATGAAGCTGCGCGGGTGAATGGTTTTCCCGCCAGTTGGGGGCAGGCCAGTGGTTACCCGCAAGTAGAGGACAGAAGGATCAAAGAGTAGGCAGGCCGAGGTCCCCAGACCCTTTTGGAATCTCGACATCCCATGACCTTTACCCAAGAGCCTGAAGCCAATGGTTCCAGCCCCTGCTCCTCAGGGACCAAGGATTCTGAAGTCAGGCACACTCCTAGAACTCGACCCCCTTCAACTACTCCCAGCCCCATCCTGGGCTCTCCCCAAATCCAGGATTCTTAGATTCCTAGAACTGAGGCTCAAAAGCTGGAACTAGTCTTCTTCCTCCCTCAGATATCTAAGGTTTTGAAACATACACTCCCTCTCACCCAGGGGTTTGACATCCAGCCTCCTCGTCCATCAGAACCCAGGAGTTCTGGCGTCTGCCTCTGTCTTCCCCCCAATTCTAGGAGCTCTTCCCCCAACCAGGCTCCCTCAGGACCCTGAGCCCTGCCTTCATACCGGCTTTGGCAGTGGGCCGCAGACAGCACCCAGTGTGGGGAGATGAGGGAAGCGCCACAGTTAAAGCGACCACGCTCGTAGAGGGCCACTTGCCATGGCTGGGAGTGGGGTGCACACTCCTCACCTTCCAGCAACTTGTCACCATCCTGGGCTGCTGGGAGAAGGGATAGAGGGTGCCTGAGGACAGGGACCTTTGCATTGCCTCCTACACATTCCTTGCACCCTGCACTAACTACTATATGCCTATGCTTTCCCCTAACTTCTCAAGATACCCTGTTCTGTTTTTTTGTTTTGTTTTGTTTTGTTTTTTTTTGTTTTTTTTGAGATGGAGTCTCACTTTGTTGCCCAGGCTGGAGTGCAGTGGCACCACCTCAGGTCACTGTAACCTCCGCCTCCCAGGTTCAAGTGATCTTCCTGCCTCAACCTCCTGAGTAGCTGGAATTACAAGCGCCCGCCACCACACCTGGCTAATTTTGGTATTTTTAGTAGAGATGGGATTGCACCACATTGGCCAGACTGGTCTCGAATTCCTGACCTCACATGATCTGCCCGCCTCAGTCTCCCAAAGCGCTGGGATTACAGCTGTAAGCCGCTATGCTCCACCTGTCCTATTGTTTATTTACAACTGCTGCCTGTTTTCTCCAAAACTCTAGCGCCCACTCCATTTGCTATAAGACTGGGAGAGAGAGGAAGGGGAACAGACCAGAGGGCAAGAAGTCCTCTGTGGTTGCGGGTGGAGACGGGGACACTGGATATAGGTTTAGACAGATGGTCACTTGAAACCAGTCATTCAAGGTCACCAAATTGTCACAGACATCAAACAGGATGTGGTCATACTCAGTATGTATGACACAGCCTTGGCCCCAGAGTCTGGACATGTCAGCGACATTCAGTGTGCAGTATGAGTCCCAGATGTGGCCATACAAGGTCATAGACATGCATGCATGCACATCCAGCTTCCAAACCCAGCTACAAATACGGACAGGACTGGGAGATGAAATTCACTTGCATGCACATGGGTTGCAGCTGCAAGAATCACAGCACAGGCCAGGTGCGATGGCTCACGCCTCTAATCCTAGCACTTCAGGAGGCTGAGGCGGATGGATCACCTGAGGTTGGAGTTTGAGTCCAGTCTGGCCAACATGGTGAAACCCTGTCTCTACTAAAAATACAAAAAATGAGTTGGGTATGGTGGCAAGCACCTGTAGTCCCAGCTTCTTGGGAGACTAAGGCAGGAGAATCACTTAAACCCGGGAGGTGGGGGTTGCAGTGAGCCAAGATCATGCCACTGCACTCCAGCCTGGGCAACAAGAATGAAACTCCATCTCAAAAAAAAAAAAAAAAAAAGAATCACAGCACAGATGTTCATATATGTATATGAATACAGATGGTTGAGACATGAATACACACACACACACAGAATTGGTTATGGTTCAGAACTAGACTCATCATCTCTAGTGGGAGTCTTGGCACCCAGTGTCACAGATACTTGCATACAGGGTCTGGACAAAGAAGGGGTCCTTATACCTGGGTTCAAATGTACGAGCTGTGAAACTTTGAGCAAATTATTTGACCTCTCTGTGCCTCTGTTTCCTCATCTGTAAGTGAGGATTGTTGTAAGGATGAGGTAGGAATGTGCATTCATGTGTGCATGTATGGTGAGTGATACCTAGCCCATTGTAGCTACTTAATACATATTAGTTGTTTTTTTTACAAAGGACACCTGGATTTATTCATAGGGACATACATGTGAATATTCAGGTCCATCCTGAAGATGGCCAAAGTAAGTCAGACATCTGCACAGACCTACACATAATAAATAGGGGTAAAACTATGATTCACCCACGAGCCATTTTGTAGAGTTAGAGCTGCAGACACAAACCCAGAGGGCCAACACTCAGATGTGGACTTGCTGTCCGGGGCTGGGCATTCAAGGTCAAAGACATGCAGCTGGAGCCACAGGCAGCTGGTCAGGACATATTTATCCATCTCTAGATCAGCCCCCAAGCCAGATCTGTGGAGTTCAAGGTCACCAATTGGGTTTCACATATGGGGATCTAGTTCACACATGTGAAGAGGATGTGAACATACAGGGCCTTGTATACCCACTGCACACGTGTGTGTACACACACACGCAGACACACAGACACACACACACACACACACACACACACACACACACACACAGAATTGGACATGCTCAAGGGCATAATGAGAGGCATTCAAGGTCCAGGACCCTCTCCACTGGGCAATGTGGATGTGTCCCCTTAAGGTTGAAGCCATGCACACCCCCACCCACACAGGAGTAGGATTTGCACAGCCAGACTACATGCTCACACTCTGCCCATCACAGTCAGGAACTGGGCCAAAGGCCCCGGTGAGACCAGGAAAATGCGGATGTGGTGGACAAGGGGCTTAACAAAGGAAGGGTGAGGTCGTCCTGTGAAGGGCGGAGGGTGGGGCTGAACAGCTGGGCACCGAGGCTGCACCTGGCCAGTCCAAGCCAGAGGAAGGTGGAGGCCCCAGCTGGGTGCAGCAGGCAGGCAGGAGGCAGGGAGGTGAGTGCACAGAGAGAGCCGGAGGGGAGGCTGGAGGCGTGGGAGTCTGAGGGGCCCCCAAGAGTGAGGGTCATTTGTGGCAGAGCATTAATGAAAGTCCACCCCCGCAATGTCTCCAGAGGAGAGGAGGCATCAGGTTACAATTAATTTCTCAGTGTGTGGTGGCTGAGTTCAGTCTGGAGTTTGCCTGCCGCCCAGGGTGACCTTGACCTTGTGTCCGCCCCTCTGGGAGCCACAGCCCCTTCCCTTGTCACATGAGGTCAGTGGTGCCCACCTCACATAGACATCATGTGTAAGCTTGAAGCACCGTGTGCGGCTTACACACTGGAGAGGGCACTACCTGGGCCAGGCTTGTGCTTGTGCCTCACACGCAACCACATTTAATCCCCTCAAAGACCCTGTGAGAGTCAGGGAGTGTCAGGCGTGAGACTCAAACTGGAGTCTGTCTGTGCTCCTGGACTCTCAGCACCTGTCTAATGCTTATTGTGTATATTAACTCCGTTATGCTATTGAGACCTCACTGTTGTCTTAAGTGGGTGCTGTCATATAGAGAAGGCACTTGAAACCCAGAGAGGTGAAGCAGTTCCTTTGAGGACACACAGCAAGGAAGTGGCTGCCCTAGGATTCAGCTCAGGTTTGTGTAACCCCAGGACCGTGTTCCTTGTCATGGGCAGTGAGAGGCCCCGGGACAGCATGGTGACTCCAGAGCAGCACCAGGCCCTGATGATGAGGACTTAGGAACATTGGCACAGGTGGAGGTGGAGGGTGAAGGAAGGATTTTTAGTGGTCTCTGGGTGAGGTAGGGGCTGGCAGATCACTGAGACCAGACATGCTTGGGGAGGGGGCACCTGCTCCCACAGACCTAACCCTCACCTGGGGCCACCTCACCTGTGGATGCCAGCAGGAAGGAGAGAGGGAGGAGAAGCCACATTGTGGAGGAGGGCCCAGGGTTCCCCTGCAGTCTGGGGAGGAGTGAGAGAATCCAGGTGAGGCAGGACTCTTGTGCCTCCACCAGTATCCCTCCAGACACAGACTTATCCCACCCACTGTTAATACATTTCTTCCGACTAGCAGTGTCCCTTTCTCCCAACATCACTCTGTGCTTCCTTCTGGGTCCCCCATCTCTGGAGGGTTTACTCTTCCTCTAGGCACTGGGATAGACCACGGTCCCCGCTTCCCTGTGTATCAGTCCCCAGCTCCCTGCCACCAGCCGCTGGATCTCTCTCCATCACCAGGGACCACTATTCAAATCTCTTATCTGGCCTTTTGGGTCCCTCTCCAGTTCCATCCCCTCCACTGGCCTGTCCCCGGACGATGACCCCAAAGGATCTTTCTATATCTGGAGTTGACTGTGCCCCTCCCCTTCTTACCACCCTTTGTGGATCCTCAGTACCCCCAGGATAAAGTCCCCCCTTCAGCCTCACTTTCTTTTTTCTTTCTTTGTTTCTTCTTCTTTCCTTGTTTTTGAGATGGAGTCTGGCTGTGTTTCCCAGGTTAGAGTGCAGTGGTGCAATCCCAGCTTACTGCAATCTCCACCTCCTGGGTTCAAGCGATTCTCCTGCCTCAGCCTCCCAAATAGCTGGGATTACAGGCATGCACCACCATGTCTGGATAATTTTTTGTATTTTTAGTAGAGATGGGGTTTCACTGTGTTGGCCATGCTGGTCTTGAACTCCTCACCTCAAGAGATCCACCTGCCTCAGCCTCCAGAAGTGTTAGGACTACAGAAGTGAGCCACCGTGCCTGGCCCATCAGCCTCACTTTCAAGGACAACAGTGGCTTCTTCCCTTCCAGCCCCTCTGCCTGTGTCTCCCATGACCTTGTCTTAGGCGCAGCCAATGCTGCCATTTTCCTCCTGCCATTTTATGCTCAGGCTCTTCCTCCCACCAGGTATCCGATATCATTCCCTTCCAGCCCCACTTGAGGCCTTTTCTGACCTCCCCTGACCCTCAGTGGTGTCTGCCTCCCCTACTAGACTGGCAGCTCCCTAAGGAGCTGGTCAGAGTCCACTCTGGGTCTCCAATACTGCAGTGCCCAGCCCATGGGAGGCCTCAGGAAGCTTTGGGAGTGAATTAGAGTCCTTCTTCCCCATATCTTCCAAATTTGTCTTTGTCCTCCATAGCTCTGTCCCCACATCTTCTGGGAGGCCCCAACACCTAACAGGTGTCTCCCTGAATGCCACAGCACCCATTTTGCCTCCATTACTTGCAGATGCCCCATACTTGCTGAGGTCTTGCCTGTTCTTTTCCTGATCTGGGGGCCTTGAAGATGGGGCTCAGGTCAGGTCCTTTCTGTGTCCTCAGCACTGCCCTGCCTGGGGCCTGGCACACAGGAGGCCTCGGGGAGGTTGTGCTGAACTGACTTGAACCCGTGATCACTCCTATGTTCTTGGCTCTGGTACAAACGCTTCAGGGACGTCCTCTCGATCCACTCCACCCCCTCCCTCCCTACCACTGCAGCTCCTTCTAGCCACTTCAGGACATTTTCTTGGTTCAGGTTCAGTTTGGGGCATTGGTGAAGGACACATGGATCCACCCATGCCCTTGACACTCAGTTCTCCCAGGGTGGCTGCCGTTTCCCCTTGAGACCAGAGCACAGTGAATCTCCCCTTTACCCTTCCCTCCAGTCTTGTCTCAAAGCTCTCACCTCTTCCAGATCCTCCAGCAGTGTCTAGGGCAGCTTGGGTGCCAGAAGAAAGGGAGCAGGCAACAGGATGCCTGAATTTATAAGCTCCCAGCCCCAGCTGGGTCTGGGGGTGCAGTGGTGTAGGGTGGGGTGGGAGGTGACTGAGAGTCAGGTTTACAGGCAGAGACGCCTTGGTGGCTGGTGGGGTGGGGGACTTGGCTTAATGAGCATTTATTAGGTTGAAGCTGTTGTCTGAGTCTACAAGGAAGAATTCTCCAGTAGAGGCAGTTCCTCAAGGGGGAGGGGACAGAAGGACAGAAACAGAAATTAGAAGGAGATCAAAAGACAGAGCCTGGAATTTGGGGTCTGGAGTGTGGAAACTGGATCCTAGAGTAATTGTTCTTGGGATTGGGGCAGGGTTCTGGATCCCATGTTCTGGATCTGGATCTTTGGTTCTGGATCTGGGTCTTGGGTTCTGGATTTGGGGATCTTGAGTTGGAGATTAATGACCTGCAGCCTGGAGTGTGCATTTCAAAGTCTGAGTTCTTGGGCCTGGGGTCTGGAATCTGGATCCTGGAGTCTGGTCTTTGAGTGACAGATCTTGAACCTGGATTCTGGATCCTGGGGCATTCAAATCTAGAATCCACAGTAGGAGCCTGGAATCTGGTATTTGGAATCTGGCACTTGAGGCTGGAAACCTTTGCACCTGCTATAAGAAGCCTGGGGCCTAGAGTACAAATGATAGATTTTGGATTTTGAATTTTGGGGTCTGGATTCTTTTTTTTTTTTTTTTTTTTAGACGGGGTTTTGCTTTTGTCACCCAGGCTGGAGTGCAATGGTTTGATCTTAGCTCACTGCAACCTCCGCCTCCCCGGTTCAATCTATTCTACTGCCTCAGCCTTCTGAGTAGCTGTGATTACAGGTGCCTGCCACCACACCCAGCTAATTTTCGTATTTTTGGTAGAGATGGGTTTTCACCATGTTGGCCAGGCTGGTGTCGAACTCCTTACCCCAAGTGATACACCCGCCTCAGCTTCCCAAATTGCTGGGATTTCAGGCATGAGCCACCTGCGCCCAGCTTGGGGTCTGGATTCTACAGGGTGGATTTAGGCTTTGAGCCTTCAGGGGTAGACTTTGGAGCATAAAGTCTGGAGTTTCAAATCTGCGTTGTCCGTTTAAAAGCTGGACTGCGGCTGGGCACAGTGGCTCATGCCTTTGGGAGGCCGAGGTAGAAGGATTGCTGTAACTTAAGCGTTCGAGACCAGCCTGGGAACATAGCAAGACCTCATCTCTACTAAAAATCTAAATACATAAATAAATAAAATTTTAAAAGTCTGGTTTGAGAGGCAGGGACCTGGCTTTTGTGATTCTGAGATTGCTAGAATCTTGACTCTACAGTCTGAATTGAGAGTCTGAGAGCCTAGGGTCTATATTCTGGTCCTGTAGTCTTATTTCTGGGTTCTAAAGCTTGAAATCTGGATTCTGCATTCCAGAAGCTGGAGCTCGTCACTGAGATGACCCAAGGCTTTAGGTATTTGAGGCTGGATGTCTCAAAACCCCAGAGGGCCCCAAGCAGTTGTCTAGAGTCTATTTTGGCTTAACTAATGAGGAGGTCCGGAGACAGGAGGGATTCACCTCAGGCCACCCAGTGAAGGATGGGGCCTGTTGTAATTGTGGTCTCTCCAAGTGTGGAAAGCCATCATCTTTATGGGAGGGAGTCAGTTGGGATTCAGCCATTCAAGAACTATAGGCCCCAAGAATTTCTAGAATATGACTTTCAGATTCTAGAAGCACAGGCCCTAAGATATTCTGGTAGTCTAGAACACTATGGAATGTGAGATTTTAGAATAGTCTAGAACCACAGAGCTCCAAACACTCTAGAACCTTAGAGCATTGGGCATTCTGGAGTTCCCAGAAACCTTATGCATTCTAGAATGTAGGGTCTCCAGACATTCTGCAAGCCTAGACCTGCAGACATAATGGATCCCCAGGCTGGAAGCTATTCTAGAATGCCTACGTCCCTTTGCCTAGCTCCCCACAGATTCATGCTCCAAGTCTGTGGGCCTCATCCTGGGTCACCGCTTCAGCTGAGCAGCCCCTGTTGATGGAATGCGGCTGCAGGGCACTCCCTGTGCTAAGCACTCTCCTTGTAGGATCTCACTCAGGCTCCAGGCAGCCGTGTGAGGTGGTTATGTTAATAACCTTATGGCTTCCTGCTGAATATGGAGGAAACTAAGGCCCAGACAGGGGCAGCACAAGCGAGACTCCTGCAGAAGCGAGAGGCCACGCAGGAGAGGAATCAGTTTTCTGGAACCCCCGGTTGGCCTTTTTAAGGCCACCCCTACAGCCGCCTCCCTCTGTAGGGGTGCGGTGGTGACTAGGGGAAGGAGCTGAGTCCCTAGGGCTTCCTCGGTGCCGGGTCTGTGCTAAGCGCTTTCCGTCACGATCGCACGTGCTACTCTTCCTAACCAGCCTAGGCAGGTTCTGATAAAGTACTCCTGATAGAGACAGGGACACTGAGGTTGCTTCCGCCATGCCGCGCGTGGAGCCCAGGCGGGCATCTGGTTTGCGCAGGGCTCCTGCCGCCCCGCCCCCACGCGGTGATGTTAGAGCCCCGCCCCCGCCCACAGTGCCCGGCTCAGGTCCGCGTGATCGCTGTCCTCCTGGACGTGTTGGCGGACGTCCTTCAACTCCGCCACGGCCTGAGTCCCACCTCTGCCTGGCTCTCCTCCTCCTGAGAACACTCCCTGGGAGTCTTTTTTTTTTGAGACGGAGTTTCGCTCTTGTTACCCAGGCTGGAGTGCAATGGGGCGATCTCGGCTCACCGCAACCTCCGCCTCCTGGCTTCAGGCAATTCTCCTGCCTCGGCCTCCTGAGTAGGTGGGATTACAGGCACACGCCACCATGCCCAGCTAATTTTTTGTAGTTTTTAGTAGAAACGGGGTTTCACCATGTTGACCAGGATGGTCTTGATCTCTTGACCTCGTGATCCACCCGCCTCGGCCTCCCAAAGTGCTGGGATTACAGGCGTGAACCACCGCGCCCGGCCCCTGGGAGTCTTTTATCAACTCCCGTGGTTTAACCACCAACCACTGAACTCCAGCTGACCCTGAACTCCAGCTTGGGCAGCCACCTGCTCCTGGGCGCCCCCTGCTCCAATGTCCCTAGAACCCCCTCACTCACCGAGTCCCAACTCATTGCTCTATTTTCCCAAACCCTCCTTCCCTGTTCTTCCACGTTCCCCATCTCAGAGGCAGCGTCACCGCCCACCCAGTTATTTGGCCGGACGCCCTTGGCACTGACATTGCCCCATCTCTCCCCTTGTTCCCTGTAGCTCATCGGTCCCCAGCCTTGTCCTTTCGGCCCCTGCCTCTCTCTGCCCTGTGCTCTCCTCTCTGTCCCCTTGCCTTGGCTCCAGCTCAGATGTCCTCCTCTCTCTCTGGACCCTCGCCCCTCCTGTCCAGTAGGACAGCCTCCTCCTTCCCTCCTGTGGGTCACCACGTGGCCCCAGAGGGTCTCTGCACTTGGAGTTCACCCCACCCCTCCCCTGCTCACAGCCTTCCCTTGCAGCTCCCCAACACCCCTGGGCAAGGTCCCACAAACTTCTCAGCCTGCAGTTTGAAGTCCTTTGGGACTCCCCCGCTGGAAGAAGCCTCCCCTTAAGTCTCGGGGGGACTGCAGACTGCCCACCTCGGGTAGGGAACTGGACTCCTGGTTCCCTCAAGGGTCTCCCCACCAGGTGCTGGCCCTCCTGTAACTAGTCTGTTCCTTCTGGAATCAGACAAGCTGCTGTTGTCAGGGCACTGGCTCTGGATTCAGACAGCCTGGGCGCAGATCCCTGTTCCACTACTTACTATTTTGGGAGACCCTGGTAAGTCTCTTTTCTTCTCTGTGCCTCAGTTTCTTATCCCTAAAATCAGAAGATCCCCTCATAGAGTTTTTCAAGGAGTAATGACTTAGTTTGTGTTAGGAGCTCAGAGCATAAAGTAAATTATGCCGATTCATTCAATCCACATTTTACACATGAACAGACAGGAGCGCGGGGGCCATTGGTCAAGGTCACCCAGGCTGCAGAAGTGGAATTGAGAATGGATCTTGAGGTCCTGGTGCTCGCTATGAGAAGCGTCAGCTCTCTGGGTGTCAGGAGCTCATCTGCGAAGGGGTCTTCTGTTGGGGTGCAGTGGGAATGGGAGGGACCTCACAGGGGTTGGATGAGGTCATACTCATGGAGCAGGCATGCAAATCATAAAATCAGGCTGAAGCTTGCAAGACTGGTTAACACGAACATGATTCAGACGTGGCCGCTGGAGCCAGGTGTCCTGGGTTTGAGTTCTGCCTCTGTCCCAGAACTCTGCACACCCTCAGGCAAAGCAAGTCACTTAGCATCTCTGTGCCCCAGCTGCCTCATCTATAAAGTGGGGGTAATAATTCCTCCTCTCTCTTCTGTAGGAGTGTTTTGAGGTATTCATGCTTGAAATCTGTGCCTGGCACTCATTATCTGTCTGCTATTCCCCTTGAGAACTGTACGCTGGGGAGGGAGTCACGTGGGGTCTTTCTCAGATGACAGTTGGGCAGGAGCAGATTTGGGACTGGAAGAAGCAACTGTGTGTTGGGTTTTTTTGTTTGTTTGTTTGTTTTTGTTTTTGTTTTTGACAGAGTCTCGCTCCTGTCACCCAGGCTGGAGTGCAGTGGCACAATCACAGCTCACTGCAACAGATTCTCCTGCCTCAGTCTCCCAAGTAGCTAGGATTACAGGCACCTACCACCACGCCTGGCTAGTTTTTGTATTTTTAGTAGAGATGGGGGGTTTCATTATTTTGGCCAGGCTGATCTTGAACTCCTGACCTCAAGTGATCCACCCACTTCAGCCTCCCAAAGTGTTAGGATTACAGGCGTAAGCCACCATGCCCAGACAGAAGCCACTGTTTTGATTTCCCAGATGTGTCATCTTTTTCGGAATCCCTGTGACCCCTTTATCAAGACTCCTGTTTTACAGATTGGGGAACTGAGGCCCAGGGAGAGGAAATGTATGTGTGATGTCAAGCAAAGAGAATGCCACACACAGACTAGTTCTTCTCTGAGACTTTATTTCCTGGGCTGTGCTGGGGGGAAGCTGGAAGGAAGGAGGTAGAAAAACTCGAATCTTCTCTTTTGTCCAGGGAGGGCCCTCCCGATAGGTGGCGCCAATTGTGTGTTTGCTCCTGGATCTGAGAAAGGAGGGGCTGGGACCCAGACTCCTGGGCCCGAGAGAGGAAACACTGGGAGCCTGGACTCCTGGGTCTGAAGGAGGAGGGGCTGGAATCTGGACTCCTGAGTCTGAGTGAGGAGAGGGCTGCAGACCCAGACTCCTAGGTCTGAGGGAGGTGAGACCTGGACTCCTAGGTCTGAGGAAGAAGGGCCTGGGGGATCTGAGGAGGGGCTGGGAACTTGGACTCCTGAGTCTGAGAGAGGAGGGGCTGGGGGTTCTGAGGGAGGAGGAGGCTTGGAGCCTGGACTCCTTGAGGGAGAAGGGCCTGGGGGATCTGCGGGAGGAGGGGCTGGGGACTCAGACTCCTGGCTCTGACAGAGAAGAGGCTGGGGACCAGGACTCCTGGGTCTCAGGGAGGAGGGACTGGGGTCCGGAACTCTTGGCTCTGAAGGAGGAGGGGCTGGGGGGTCTGAGGGAGAAGGGAGCTGGGGAGACATGTGTCTTCTCCCTGTGGTGACTGCTGCTCACTTTCCCCATATCTGTTTCTGCTCCCCTCTCCCTGTGATACTATCAGCTTCTTTTAGTTTTCATTATTTAGAGTTGGGGTCTTGCTCTGCTGCCCAGGCTGGAGTGCAGTGGTATGATCACAGCTCACTGCTACCTCAAATTTCTGGGCTTAAATGATCCTCTGGCATCAGCCTCCCAAGTAGCTGGGACTACAGGTGTGTGCCACGGTGCCCTGCTAATTTTTGTTTTTTTTGTAGAGATGGGGTCTTGATATGTTGCCCAGGCTGAGATTGTTTGTAAAATGTCATCATGGGGCTGGGTGCAGTGCCTCATGCCTGTAATCTCAGCCCTTTGGGAGGCTGAGGTGGGCGGATCACAAGGTCAGGAGTTCGAGATCAGCTGAGCCAACATGGTGAAACCCCATCTGTACTAAAAATACAAAAATTAGCCTGGCATGGTGGTGCATGCCTGTAATCCTAGCTATTCAGTAGGTTAAGGCAGGAGAATTGCTTGAACCCGGGAGGCAGAGGTTGCAGTGAGCTGAGTTGGGCCACTGTATTCCAGCCGGGGGACAGACTGAGACTCTGTCTCAGGAAAAAAAAAAAAAAAAAAAAAAGTCATCATGGAACACCCTGCCTTCCAGTGCGGGAATGCTAGCTGTGGTATTACAAGAATGATGTTTATTGCAGAACTATTCCCAATAGCAAAGATTTGGAAGCACCTTAAGTGTCCATCAACAGATGAAGGGATACAGAAAATGTGGTGCATATACACCATGGAGTACTATTCAGCCATAACAAAGAGTGAGAGCTTGTCATTTGCAACATGGATGGAACTGGAGGTCATGATGTTCGGTGCAGTAAGTCAGGTACAGAAGACAGAGTTCATATGTTCTCATTTATTTGTGGGAGCTAAAAATTAAAACAATTGAGTTACCGGGCATGGTGGCTCATGCCTGTAATCCCAGCACTTTGGGAGGCTGAGGCGGGTGGATCACTTGAGCTCAGGAGTTCAAGACCAGCCTGGCCAACATGGTGAAACCCCATCTCTACTAAAAATACAAAAAATTAGTTGGGCATGGTGGTGTGCACCTGTAGTCCCAGCTAGTTGGGAGACTGAAGCAGAAGAATCACTTGAACCTGGGAGGTAGAAGTTGCAGTGAGCCGAGATTGTGCCACTGCACTCCTGCCTGGGTGACAGAGGGAGACTCTGTCTCAACAACAACAACAACAACAAAAGAGGCAGACAGACAGGGACAGTGAGAAACAGACTGGGGAAGAGGAGGGGAGAAAGAACAGAACCAGGAAGGGAGTGAGAAATAGACAAATGAGGCTGGGTGCGGTGGCGCACGCTTGTGGTTCCAGCTACTCTGAAGGCTGAGGTGGGAGGATTGCCTGAGGCCAGGAGTTCGAGACCAGCCTGAGCAGCATAGTGAGACTCTGTCTCTACAAACAAACAAACAAAAATTAGCTGGGCATGGTAGCACATGCCTGTAGTCCCAGCTACTCAGGAGACTGAGGCAGGAGGATTACTTAAAACCAGGAATTCAAGGTTACAGTGAGCTCTTATTGTGCTGCTGTACAGCAGCCTGGGCAACAGAGTGAGACTGTCCCTAAAATGAAAGAAAAAACAAAAAAGCAAACTGAGGTCGGGCATGGTAGCTCATGCCTGTAATCCCAGCACTTTGGGAGACTGAGGCTGGTCAATCACTTGAGGTCAGGAGTTCGAGACTAGGCTGGCCAACGTGGTCCCTACTAAAAATACAAAAATTGGCCGGGCGCGGTGGCTCAAGTCTGTAATCCCAGCACTTTGGGAGGCCGAGGAGGGTGGATCACGAGGTCAAGAGATCGAGACCATCCTGGTCAACATGGTGAAACCCCGTCTCTACTAAAAATACGAAAACATTAGCTGGGCATGGTGGCGTGTGCCTGTAATCCCAGCTACTGAGGAGGTTGAGGCAGGAGAATTGCCTGAACCCAGGAGGCGGAGGTTGCAGTGAGCCGAGATCGCGCCATTGCACTCCAGCCTGGGTAACAAGAGCGAAACTCCGTCTCAAAAAAAAAAAAAAAAAAGAAAAATACAAAAATTAGCCAGGTGTGGCGGTGTGTGCCTGTAGTCCCAGCTACTCAAGAGACTGAGGGAGGAGAATCGCTTGAACCTGGGGTGGGGTGGAGGTTGCAGTGAGCTGAGATCACACCACTGCGCTCCAGGCTGGGTGAGAGAGTGAGACTCCATCTCCCCTCTCGCAAAAAAAAGCAAACTGCGGCTAGGGTTTTGCATCCCAGACCAAATGCCTGCACTCTGAGTGCCTGGTTGGGTGGAGCTCTAGTGAGGTGGAATGGTGGACAAGGGCTTTAGCCAAGGAAGCCTGAGATTATCTTGTGGGGAAGCATCGACAGTGTGAACAGGATGGAGCTGCGGGGCAATTATCCATGGCTCTCTTACCTTTCTGCCTGTCTCCTGAAAAAGGTATTAGTCGGCCGGGCGTGGTGGCTCAAGCCTGTAATCCCAGCACTTTGGGAGGCCGAGGTGGGTGGATCACGAGGTCAAGAGATCGAGACCATCCTGGTCAACATGGTGAAACCCTGTCTCTACTAAAAATACAAAAAATTAGCTGGGCATGGTGGCGCGTGCCTGTAATCCCAGCTACTCAGGAGGCTGAGGCAGGAGAATTGCCTGAACCCAGGAGGCGGAGGTTGCGGTGAGCCGAGATCGCGCCATTGCACTCCAGCCTGGGTAACATGAGTGAAACTCCGTCTCAAAAAAAAAAAAAGAAAAAGGTATTAGTCACTTTTTAGTTCTGGATTGTCTTTTTACAGATGTTTCTCTAGGGCATCAGAGCATGTTTGTTTACTGTCTTAGATAACAAAGATAATGTCCTTCTATAACAGATTTATTTATTGGCCATTTATGTATGATCCTTCCAGGGCAGGTGGACCAGTAGCCCAAGATAGCAAAGATAATATCTCACTGAGTTCCAAATTTGGGCCGATTTCCTTGCATCTCCCTTATAAGATAGAGGATTTCTAAACACATGAAAACACAGGTTCCCCAGCATTGATACAAACCACTGTGTGCACAGCATCCACCTGAGCCACTCTGATCATCCCCGTAGGACCTAGGGGCAAGGTGAGCCCATGAGAACACAAACCTCATGCTGCCTGCTGTGCCATGAGTAAAAAAGTTCTTTGTCTTTGACCCAGGAGTCTTTGTGAGTTCTGCCAGTGGTTTCACTGGATACAAAATTCTTGGCTGATAATTGTTTTTTTTTTTTTTTAAGGAGTCTAAATACAGGACCCAAATCCCTTCTAGGTGGTAGGGTCTTTGCTGAGAAATCTGCTGTTAATCTAATAGGTTTTCCTTTATAGGTTACCTGATGCTATTGCCTCACAGATCTTAAGATTCTTTCCTTCATCTTGACTTTGGATAACCTGATGACTATGTGCCTAGGTGGTCATCTATTTGCAATGAATTTCCCAGGTGTTCTTTGAGCTTCTTGTATTTGGATATCTAGATCTAGCAAGGCCAAGGAAGTTTTCCTCGATTTTTCCCTCAAATATGTTTTCCAAACTTTTAGATTTCTCTTATTCCTTGGGAACATGAATTACTCTTAGGTTGGTCGTTTAACATAATCCCAAACTTCTTGGAGGTCTTGTTCAGTTTTTTAAAATTGTTTTTCTTTGTCTTTGTTGGATTGGGTTAATTCAAAAGCCTTCTCTTTGAGCTCTGTTCTTTCTTCTACTTGTTTGATTCTATTGCTGAGAATTTCCAGTGTATTTTGCATTTCTCTAAGTGTGTCCTTCATTTCCAGAAGTTGTTACTGTTTTTTATTTATGCTATCTATTTATCTGGAGATTTTTCTGTCCATATCCTGTAACACTTTTAAAATTTATTTATTTATTTATTTTCTTCTTTTTTTTTTTTTTTTTGGAGACAGAGTCTTGCTCTGTTGCCCAGGCTGGAGTCCAGTGGCACAATCTCAGCTCACTGCAATCTCCATCTCCCAGGTTCAAGCAATTCTCTGCCTCAGTCTCCTGAGTAGCTGGGATTACGGGCACCTGCCACCATGCCCAGCTAATTTTTGTATTTTTAGTAGAGACAGGGTTTCACCATCTTGGCCATGCTGGTCTTGAACTCCTGACCTCGTGATCCAACCCCCCCGCCCCCACCCCTCAGCCTCCCAAAGTACTGGGATTACAGGCGTGAGCCACTGTGCCCGGCCAACAGTGATCTTTATGTTAGATCTCCTTTGTCCTATACATTTATTCTTTTCTAGTTCTTCTAAACTCT
>NW_022437084.1:1557809-1605344 GCF_009761245.1 Sapajus apella | reverse complement strand
CTGACTTCTTTTTCTGGCAATTTCATATATATATATATATATATGTATATATTTTGGTTTGGATCCATTGTTGGTGAGCTAGTGTGATCTTTTTGGGGTGTTAAATAACCTTGTTTTGTCATATTTCCCGAATTGTTTTCCTGGTTCCTTCTCATTTGGGTAGACTATGTCAGAAGGAAAATCTGCGGCTCAAGGGCTGCTGTTCAAATTCTTTTGTCCCACAGAGTGCTTTCTTGATGTGTTTTCCCCCAGTGATGGGGCTTCCTGAGAGCTGAACTGCAGTGATTGTTATTTCTCTTCTGAATTTAGCCACCCAGTAGAGCTACTGGGCTCTGGGTTGGTACTGGGGAGTGTTTGCAAAGAGTCCTGTGAGGTGATTCATCTTCAGGTCTCTTAGCTGTGAATATCAGCACCTGTTCTATTGCAGGTAGCAGGGGAGTAAAGTGGACTCTATGGGAGTCCTCGGCTGTACTTTTTTTTAGTGTGCTGGTTTTGTGTTGGTTGGCCTCCAGTTAGGAGGTTACACTTTCAAGGCAGCATCAGCTGCAGTAGTACAGGGAGGAAAAAAGCTTGCTGTAGGGTCACCTGGATAAGTATTTGGGCTTCTCAGGTGATGGGTGGGGCCAGAGAGATTATGCCTTTTGTCTTTGGCTGCTGGGGCAGGTAGAGAAAGACCATCAGGTAGGGGCAGGGTGTCTGAGCTCAGACTTTCCTTGGGTGGAGGTTGCTGCAGCTGCTGTGGGGCGTGGGATGTGATTGTCAGGCCAATGGAGTTATGTTCCCCGGGGGATTATGGCTGCCTCTACTGCAGCGTGTGGGTCACCAAGGAAGTGGGGGAAAGTCGGCAGTTTCAGGGCTCACCCAGGGCTCAGCCCGAAGGGTTGGTCTCACTCCCACTATGCGCACCCCCAACCAAAGCACTGAGTTTTTTTCCAGACAGCGGGTGAGCAGGGCTGGGAACTTGCCCCAGGCTGTAAGCCTCCCTGCTGAGAAAGCAAGCAGGGCTTTCAGGTTTCGTGCCTCCCCACCTGCTGCAGCTTCTGTGTTCCTGTCTGCACTCACAGTTTGCCCCCTCCCCTGAGTTCTGAGAAACTTCGTGTTCAGTTGAAATTTTTACAAAGTTCAGCTGGAAGTTTCCTTCTGTCTGTGGTCTTTCCCCAGTTCCATTGCCAGCCCTCCCCAAGGACCCCTGTGAGACAAAGTCAGAAATGGCTTCCCTGGGGACCAAGAGTGTCCACAGGGCTCTTCTTGTTGCTTCCTCTACCCCCATATTTCACTCAGCTCTCTAAATTCATCTCAGCTCCAGGTGAGATCAAATCCTTTTCCAGTGGTCTGGACCTTCGGATTCCCCAGTGAGGATGTATGTTCGGGGGCAGACAATCCCCCTTTCACACTTTCACACTTAGGGCACTCACAGCTTTTATGCCGTCTCCTGGAGCCTGCAGCAGCAATTTGCTTCCTTCAAAGGGTCTGTGGGTTTTCTTGGCTTTCCTGGTATGTTCCTGCGGTAGTTCTTGGAGCAAAAATTCAAGATGTGAATCTCCACATGCTGCTCTGTTCTTCTGAGTGGGAGCTGCAGGTTAGCCCTGCTTCCCAGCCACCATTTTCTCCCCACATTCACTTTTTGACTTTTCTTTTTTATTAACTGCCTGTTTGTATGCTTTGACCAATTTTTTTTAGGGGTTGCTCTCTAGTTCATGTCAGAAGTTTCTGTGCCTTCTAAATAGAAGTTTCTGTGCATTCTCTTTTTGGTTTGAACATTGTATATGTCATCTTTTATAAATAGAAATTCTGTACAAACCACAGTGCAAAAAAATAAAAATTGAAAAAAAAAAAAAAGAAATTCTGAATTCTTATACAAGTTTCTGGACAACAGTGCCCTCTAAGCAAAAATTCTAAATTTGGATGAACTACATGCAAATTTTGGTCTATGATTTGTGCTTCTGAAGTTGTGTCAAGAAGCCTTTTCTTTGTGTAAGATAAAAAAGGTTATTGCCGGGCGCGGTGGCTCACGCCTATAATCCCAGCACTTTGGGAGGCTGAGGCGGGTGGATCACGAGGTCAAGAGATCGAGACCATCCTGGTCAACATGGTGAAACCCCGTCTCTACTAAAAATACAAAACATTAGCTGGGATTACAGGCACATGCCACCATGCCCAGCTAATGTTTTGTCTGTTTCAGGGGAATTGCCTGAACTCAGGAGGCGGAGGTTGCGGTGAGCCGAGATCGTGCCATTGCACTCCAGCCTGGGTAACAAGAGCAAAACTCCGTCTCAAAAAAAAAAAAAAAAAAAAAAGGTTATCTACCACATTTTCTAGCCTCTCTAAGCCTCTTTGTTTGTCCATCTGTTTCTGTATCTCATCCCACCTCCACAGCTCTATTCATTAATTTTTTGTTTAATTGACATTTTATTGTTGTCACAAACTGTGACTTGATGAAGATAACATAAACTCATAATAATATCCCTCAATAAGAAAAGGAACAATATTCTGGGTGCGGTGGCTTATGCCTATAATCCCAGTACTTTGGGAGGCCTTGGTAGGCAGATCACCCAAGGTCGAGAGTTCGAGACCAGCCGAGCCAACATGGTGAAACCCTGCCTCTACTAAAAATACAAAATTAGCTGGGTGTGGTGGTGCATGCCTGTAATCCCAGCTACTTGGGAGGCTGAGGCAGGAGAATCACTTGAACCCAGGAGGCAGAGGTTACAGTGAAACAAGATCGTGCCATTGCCCTCCAGCCTGGGTGACGAGAACGAAACTCCATCAAGAAAAAAAAAAAAGGACAATAAACTTGTTCATTAGCTCATAAAACATGCTAAATTAGTTGGTGAATCAGAACACTTGAAATGTTCTGAAATCTTTCAGCTGACATTTGAAACAAATTTGCTACTATTTCTCCTCAAATTGGGCAAAAATCCTTAAAAAATCATATGAAATTTAAATAAATAAAACCTTGAAAGCCAAAAGAAATGTTTCTAAAGGACTAATAATGAAAAACAAATTTTGATCAAATATGATAAAAATGAAATTATTTTTCTTCCCCTAGAAAATGAGATTACAAAATCATTGATTATAAGCAGAAATAATTGAAGAGTATGAGGACAAAAGAATGCAAGAAAAAACCTCTGTAAGGCATTGAAGAAAATTGCAAAATTAAAAAATTATGCATCTTCTAAATATTGCCTTGATTTTGGTATTATATACTCATTTAAATAGGTCATGTATTATTATTCCTTTTTTCATTTAGATTTGCTATTTACATTTGTTATTTCTTTTCTCATTAGAATAATCAGAGTATTACCTAAGTTTATATTAAGAATCTTTTATTTTATTTTTTTTTTTTAAGATGGATTCTTCTTAAAAACTAAACTTCACATAGAGTAGGCCACCTCGTGGTACTGTTTTCAACCAATCAACCAAATGAATCATTAGAGCCCTCTAATTCTTCTAGCTGCAATGTTAAACCCAATATTTCTGTTTGGTGGGTCCATATTAATAAATTCAGCCTGATCTAACTTTACATTCCTTCCACCGTTATTCCACACCCACCCTTAATGTGCATTCCCATATATATTTCCTGGATTTCTGTCTGTATAATGGGTAATCCCGGCTTTGCCAATTTCTTGTGACTTAACATCTCTGTGACTCATGTTCTACTTTAAAGTGGAAATAATAACAGTTCCTGTACAGAGTTTAGAACTTCCCAAGATGACCCTCCATTGTGACATCAGTCCAGAGTCCAGGAGAGTCCCAAAGATCATCCTCAGGTTCAGTTTGTAAGCATTCACTTACGGGCTTGCACTGCTGAACGGTTGGGATGTGTCAGGCATTATCTTCAGCATTGTCTTCAGCACTTACAGATGCTCATCTAATCCTCACAACATCACTATGGGGTGGGTATTACTGGCCTCATTTGAGGGAGGAAGGGGCTGTGGCTCAGAAATGGGGGACCACTAGACCAGGGTCACTCTGGATGTTGAGGACTCCAGAGACTACGACCAGTCACCAACTGCAGAGATATTAATTGTGACCTTATGTCCCTGCCCTGGAGAGGGTGGAGGCAGACTTTCATTAACCTCCTACCTCAACCCTCTCTTTTAAGGCTCTTTCTAACCTCTGCCATGATACCAGGACTGCACTGTACTCTGTACCCTCTTGCCTCTGTAATCCCCACTGCATCCAGCTGGGTCCTCTCCTATCTCCATTCCCAGCTGGCCAGTGCAGTCTCAGTGCCCAGCTGTCTGTCAGTAACTCTGAAGGGGCTGACATTTTACCGGCGTGCAAACCAATAAGCTAACTTGCCAGACTTTTGTTAATGCTGGCAGAGTCCAGGAGACTCCAGAGTCAGAGACAAAGGATTTTATTGCTCACAGCTCAGCAGGCAGTATGCGGTTTATGTTCACATTAGTTCACCTTGCCTTCCCAAATCTTGCAGGGTGACCAGAGCCGTCCATGTGGATGCTGTGCACACAGGGTTTGTGCCACTGGTGAGAAACCTGAGATTAGGAATCCTCAATCTTATACTGGGAGAACTTGCAAATCTGCTTAGCCTTTGTCCCTGATGGAGATATTATCTTTACGATTTTGGATTGAAAACAGACCTTGTATTTATTGTCCTTGACAGTAAACAAATCTGTTGTAAGAGACATTATCTTTATTATCTAGGGCAGTAAGCAATGCTGGATGTGAGAGAGATACCATCTTGCAAGGATGCCTGCTATACAAACATCCTGGAAAAGACAGTCCAGAAAAAAAAAAGGTGTTACTGTCTTTGTTTAGAAGACACACAGATACATGACAGTACCATGGAGAATTGCATTCCAACACTGTTCAGCTAGAGCCTTCCACCCTTGGCTTCAGGGCAATCTCAACATTCCACAATTAAATAGATTGTCTGTCACATCCAGCTTCCTCATGCCTAACCAAGTTCTAGGTCCCGTTCCTGACCACATCTGGCAGCACACCACTGACAAAACCAGAACAGGGCAGTGCTCAGGATCCTAAAGATGCATGGCTGGGGATCAGAACTTCTGGGTTAGTGTGGAGAGTGGGTCCAGCCTCCAGAGTTTCAAAGGAGGAAGGAGCTAGAGGTGAGGGTCCTGGAGGGAGATTGTTAGTTCTGAACTCTCAAGTCAGTAAGGGAGAAGACTGGTAAGGTCCCAGCTCCAGAGGTTCTTCTGATGTGGGAGTGGCCTAAGAATCCCATATCCAGGCTGGGCGCGGTGGCTCATGCCTGTAATCCCAGTATTTTAGGAGGCTGAGGTGGGCAGTTCAGAAGGTCAGAAGTTTGAGACCAGCCTGGCCAATATGATGAAGCCCCATCTCTACTAAAATTAAAAAAAAAAAAAAATTAACTGGGCGTGGTGTTGGGCGCCTGGAGTCCCAGCTACTCAGGAGGCTGAGGCAGGAGAATCGCTTGAATCTAGGAGACAGAGGTTACAATAAGCCAAGATCCCGCCTGGGCAACAGAGTGAGGCTCAGTCTCAAAAAGAAAAAAAAAAAAAAAAATCCTGAGGGCTTGAGTTCTGGGTATTTGTGGCTTGAGGCTCTCTTTGGTCTCTGAAGGGTAGAGGCTATAACCATTGGGTCCAGGGTTTGGGGTGATAGTAATGGGATCTCTTGATTCCCGAAGAGTCCGAGGATCGAGGGTTGCCCATTCTTCAGTGTTGCCTCTTAATCCTTACACCACTTGAGGGTAATCACCAGCCCTTCTAATTCCATGAGGGTGTACCTGGGCAAGCACAGTCTGAGCAGGAGTGATGTCCGAGTCCTTGGGTGTCATCCACTCATCATCCAGATCCACACGGTGAGGGCGTGGCCAGTGCTGTGACGTCATGTTGCTGCGACTATCTCTGCAGTGCGCCTCTCTAGCTATGCGCCAGCCGTGGAACTGCCAACATCAGTTCTCTGATGGGAGTGGCCTGCATGGTGCCAGGCTAGGGCCTGGTGTCAGACAGGGATCCTGGAAATCTCAAGGGCTTCTGGTTGGAGGGCACAGGGACCTGAACTAATGGGTTTGCCCCAAGTCCATTGCTCTCCCAAGTGAGTCTCTTAGATATGAGGCACTGTGCCAGCATCAGCCTTATCTCCACCACATCTTATAAAAGGGACTATCCAGGGCCCTGATGAACACCATGGTGTGTGCAGGAGTAGAGGATGGAGGCACAGACTCCTGTGAGGTCAGAGCCAGAGAGGGCCATCACGGATGGGGAGGAGGCTGTGGACTGGCTTGAGAAGTGGGATGTAGTTGTGTTTGATTTCCTTGACCAGATAAAGTGCTGGGTATAGGATTGAAAATGGAGAATGAAGACCAGTCAGAATGGAGGGTCAGGTTGGAGTTGAGTTACAGATGGGGTAAAATTGTGCTTCGGATGAGCTTGGGATTGACAATTTAAAGGTGATTTGGGATGGCATGGCTTTGGGATGGAAATAGGTTTGTTTTTAATGTTGGCTGGGAAGTGTGTGGGGATTGAACTGGGGATGAGGTAAGTTTGGTTTTGGAGATAGAATATATGGAGGTGGCTATTGCATGCGAGGATGTGTGTTCATTTGGTTTGATATTTAAATGAAAGAAGATGTTAGGGTTGTCTTGAATTAGATTAAGTTGTGTTGGGTTGATGGGTTGGGCTTGTGTGTCATGTGGTTGCATTGGGTTGTGTTAAATTAGTTTGGATCACGTTTTGGTTATGATGGAAATGAGGATACATTTGAGACACTGGATTCAGGTGGTTCTCATTCAAGCTGAGGGAGATTTTCTTTCAGATGGTCATTCCAGGGAACCGGTGGTTGTGTGAAGAAGTCAGGCCATTGGCTATGTATGTCCCTCTACCATAGTACTCTGGTCTTGAATTGTGATTATCTATGTCCACTTCTGACTCCTTCACTGTACTTGGAATTTATCTTGTCATTCAGCTGGAAATGAGGGACGATTTTGTCAAATTCTTGAGACACAGCTGGGTCTGGATCAGTGTAAGCTGCTCTGGTTTTACAGAACAGATGAAATAACCATTTTCTCCCCCCAAAATCTAAAAAATCTTATAAAGTTCACATTAACAGGGAACTCTTATAATGAGTTAACACCAGGACTCTTGTTCTTGATTCTTTTCTGAGACACCAAAATGAGATATTTTTCAATGCCACCTTAATCTTTTTTTTTTTTCTTTTGAGACACATCTGGGTCTTTTGCTCTGTCACTCAGGCTGGAGCGCAATGGTGTGATCATAGCTCACCAAACGCTTGACCTCCTGGTCTTAAGGGATCCTTTTGCTTCAGCCTCCTGAGTAGATGGGGCTACAAGTGCTTACCACCACACCTGGCTAATTTAATTTAATTTTTTTTTTTTTTTTTGTAGAGATAGGGTTTCATTTATTGCTCTGGCTAATCTTGAACTTCTGACTTCAAGTGATTCTTCAGCCTTGGACTCCCAAAGCACTGGGATTGCTGGCATGAGCCACTCACTGTGCCTGGCTTGCAATTTAATCCTGGAGTGTATAAACCTGGCTCCTGATAGCTATGCATTTCATTGAGAAAGGGGCATTGGATTTTGCATGAGGACAATTCTAACCGAGGAGGGCAGGTCAACAGGAATTCCTGTTGTATGAATAGAGTGCACAGGCGTGGACAATGAGGAGTGAGGAGCCATCAGAACCCCGCATTGTTTAGTGGACATCAGGTTTTGAATAATAGGGAACTTGGTCTGGGAGACTCAAATTTCTGGATTGGAGAATATGTGCTATCACAAGGTTTTTGTTTTTGTTTTTTGTGACGGAGTTTCACTCTATCGCCCAGCTTGGAGTACAGTTGCATGATCTCGGCTCACTGAAACCTCCGCCTCCCAGGTTCAAGTGATTCTCCTGCCTCAACCTCCCGAGTAGCTGGGATTACAGGTGCCCACCACCATGCCCAGCTAATTTTTTTTTTTTGTATTTTTAGTAGAAATGGGATTTAACCATGTTGGCCAGGCTGATCTTGAATTCCTGACCTTAGGTGATCCACCCACCTTGGTCTCCCAAAGTGCTGGGATTATAGGCGTGAGCCACCATGCCCAGCCTGTATCACAAAGTTTTATGATGAAAGGAGAAATATATGTGTGGAACTATTTTCTGATGTGAAAGTGCAAGAAACAGAGTGTACTGAATGCCAAGGCTCCTATTTCAGAAACATGGTAAGTTTGAGGTCTAGTTTCTGGGCTCAGACTGGTATAGGGACCAGGAAGTCTCACAAACCCACAATTCTGGTATTTCAGCGCATATTACGTCTTGGGGTGCAAAGGAAGTACTTGGGACTTAGGCACAAGAGACTTTGTATTGAGAATCAGTGATCGGGGCTGGCCATGGTAGCTCACGCCTGTGGTCCCATTGCTTTGGAAGGCCAAAGTGGGAGGATCGCTTGAACCCAGGAGTTGGAGACCAGCCTAGGCAACATAACCAGACCCTCTTTCTACAAGGAAATAAAAATTAACTGGATGTGGTGGTACATGCCTGTGGTCTCAGCTATTCTGGAGGCTGAGACAGAAGAATTGCTTGAGTCTGGGAGTTCAAGGCTACACTGAGCTGTGATCACGCCACTGCACTCCAGCCTGGGCAACAGAGTGAGACTCTGTCTCAGAATTTGTTATTTTTTAATCAAGAATCAGTGATCATCCCAACCCCTGTTGCTGTTCATCCTGGGCCTGCCTGCTCTGGCTTTGTACCCTGGATCATGTCTCCATGACCTACAGGCGCTGCCCAATCTGGCCTCACACCTTGGGAATGCATCCAGACTGATCTAATATGTGCAGAACAACAAGTGCTGTCTCTCCCTCCCCTTCCACAGCTCTGGGTGTGGGTGTGGGTTGTCCAGCCTCCAGCAGCATAGGAAGGGCCTTGGTCAGCCTCTGGGTGCCAGCAGGGCAGGGGTGGAGTCCTGGGGAATGAAGGCTTTATAGGGCTCCTCAGGGAGGCTCCCTAGCCCCAAGCTCACCACCTGCCCATGGACACCTGTGTCAGCATGCGGTTCCTGATTCTCTCCATCACCCTGTCTGTGGGGTCCACTGGTGAGATGGGGGGACAAAGAAAGGGGAGTGGGTTCTGACTCTTATGCTAAAGCCCTTTCCCTCCCACCCAGTGCTCCAGCCTTGTCCCTTCAGCCCGCAGTTCACCCCAGACAATGTGCCCCGGCTCCTCTACATTGCAGTGGTCCTCATGCCTACACTAGGTCCCCACTCCCTCCCACTTACCCCAGAACTTTCTCCCCATTGCCCAGCCAAATCCCTACTCCCAGCTGCTTTACTAGGGTGGAAATTCCTGGGCACCTCTGTGTTTCTCTTTATGGGGCTCAAAATCTTTTAAGGACCTCTCTCAATGCCAGTGGTTCCTGGGACCCTATCATTGGGCTGCCTCCAGAGCCCCTCAGTCATGCCAGTCTACTGACTTTTCCCATTCAGCTGTGAGCATTCAACCCTGTCCCCTGGACCTTGACACCCGGCCTCCCAATCCTGTCCCAGGAAACCCAGATTCCACCAAACACTTCCTTCTTCCCCCCAAGGCTATCTGGACTGAGACAACAAATGCTGCCCCCAACCCCTAGTCTGGCACTGGGACTCAGAACTGCTCCTTCCCTGACTCTTTGCCCTGGACACTTCGTTCAATGGCCAGCCTTTTCCCTAGGAAAAAACACGAGCACCCCCAACCACAACTGCCAGTTCTCAGATTCCCTAAATCTGCACCCTTTTCAAAACCTCAAAAACCAAATAAAAAACAACTCAGGCAGAACTGTTTGCTTAACCTTGGACATGGTAAACTGCAAAACCTTCCTCTCCCAGCAACTAAACCTCTCCATAGGGCACTTATCCTTGGTTTCTGAAACCCCTTATTCTCTCATAACCCACATCTTCCACCACAGTTTCCCTTCTCCCAGTGCAAAACCCCAAATCACTGCAAATGACCCAGCCCCCAACCTGATGCTTGCTCCAGATGCTGCCCCATGTCCCTGACTCTGATCTCTGGGGTCAGATCAGCTCTTGGAGCATGAAGTCTCCCCGCCTGGCCCAGCCACCAACCCTCCAATGCAGGGAATAGCTACAGAATTCCCAGCCCTCCCAGCACCCCTTATTCATGTGACTCCCAGTCCTGGTCCTCCGCCCCTATGTCTCTTCAAACCCACAGCTCAGCTCCCTCCCCCATCCAACTCTTCTGGCCCCTCCTGTCAATCTGACCCCCCTGACCCAGCACCCTTCTGCAGGTGCCACACCCCTCATCCAGTCTCGGATTGTAGGAGGCTGGGAGTGTGAGAAGCATTCCCAACCCTGGCAGGTGGCTGTGTACAGTCATGGATGGGCACACTGTGGGGGTGTGCTGGTGCACCCCCAGTGGGTGCTCACAGGTGCCCATTGCAGAAAGGAGTAAGTAGCAGCTTGGGATGTGGGAAGAGAATGTCTGTGTCCCACAGGAATCACAGCTGGGTGCTTCCCCTGAGATCACTTCTCCAGTGAGGCTTCAGATTAAAGGGGGAGGGGAGGTCCTGGTCCAGGTCACACTGGGAGGGAGAGCTGGGACTGGACCACTCTCCCCATGGCTGCTTGGGTCTCTCTGTGTCTGGTCTCACTGTGTCTCTTGGTATCTGGCTCTGGTTATGTCTGTATGACTGTGTTTTGATCTCTATCTCCCTCTCTTTTCTGCCTCCCTGTCTCTGTGTCTCCCCTGTCTCTGTGTATCTCTGGGTCTTTCTACCACCATCTCTGTCACCATGTGCCTCACCCTCCTTCTCTCTGCCTGTCTTTCTCTCTGGGTCTCTGCCTCAGCCCTTCCACATCACTATTGAGCACACCCAGATGGGCCTGTGAGTGTGGGTGAGGAGCATCCCATTGAGGAGGGAGGAAGGAGAAAGGGAAGCAAGAAAGGAGGGGAAGGTGGCTGGGTGCAGTGGCTCACACCTGTAATCCCAGCACTTTGGGAGGCTGAGGCGGGTGGATCACCTGAGGTCAGGAGTTCGAGACCAGCCTGGCCAACATGGCGAAACCCCATCTCTACTAAAAATACAAAAATTAGCCAGGTGAAGTGGTGCATGCCTGTACTCCCAGTTACTAGGGAGGCTGAGGCAAGAGAATTGCTTGAACTTGGGAGGTGGAGGTTGCAGTGTAGTCAAGGTCATGTCACTGCACTCTAGCCTGGGTGACAGAACAAGACCTCATTTCACAAAAAATAAAAAACAAAAAACAAAAGGAGGGGAAGGGAGCTGGAGAGAGAAAAGGGGACATGGCCCTGGGCTGTGGGCCAGGCCACCCGCCCCTACAGAGCCCTCACTCCATCTGCAGCAGCAGGTGAACCACCCCCATGCCTCTGCTCCTTCCCCTGCCATTCCACACTCCTCAGATGCCTCTGTGGCCTCCCTCCTTTTTCTCTCCCACTGTGTATCACCCCTGGCTTCCTCTCTGCTGTTTCTCCTTCTCTCTCTGACTTCCTGCATCCTTTTCTCACTTGTCTGCTTCTCATTCCCTTCCTGGATCTGTTCTCTCTCCCTTCCTCTTTTCCGCATCTGTTTCTTGCTGTCCGGGTCTCTTCTTTGCTCGTCCTAACTCTCACTGTTCTCCCCTCCGTTTATGTCATTCCTCTGCCTTTTTATGCTCTTTCTTTACCACTTTGTTTCTCTCAGGTTCTGTTTCTTCGTCTCACACGATCACACTCCTGTTTTCTAACTCACTGTATTCACCATGACTATACCTTCCCCACCCCTGTGTTTTTCTCACTGTTTCTTTTTCTCTCCTTTGGAGACGACCTTATCCTCCCCTGCCCCATCTACCTTTCCCCATTTTCTCTCTCCTCATCCATCCATCCCCATTCTTCCCAGGAATAGCCATGTCTGGCTGGGTCGGCACAACCTGTTTGAGCCTGAAGACAGGCCAGAGCATCCCTGTCAGCCGCAGCTTCCTACATCCGCTCTACAACATGAGCCTTCTGAAACATCAAAGCCTTGGTCCAGATGAAAACTACAGCGACCACCTCATGCTGCTCTGCCTGCTGGAGGCTGCCAAGATCACAGACACTGTGAAGGTCCTGGGCCTGCCCACCCGGGAGCCAGCACTGGGGACCACCTGCTATGCTGCAGGCTGGGGCAGCATCCAACCAAAGGAGTGTACGTCTGGGCCAGATGGTGCAGTCGGGAGCCCAGGTGCCTGGGTGTGAGGGAGGAGAGGCCAAAGAACCAGGTGGGGCCTGGCCACAGCCCAGTTTTTCTCTGACCCGTAGTCTTCCACCCAAAGAGTCTTCAGTGTGTGAGCCTCCATCTCTTTTCCAATGACATGTGTGCCAGAGCTTACTCTGAGACGGTGACAGAGTTCATGTTGTGTGCTGGGCACTGGACAGGCGGAAAAGACACTTGCAAGGTGAGTTATCCCTACTCCCAAGATCTTGAGGGGAAAGGTGAGTGAAGACCCTAATTCTGGGCTGGGACCTGAAAGCTAACCAGACATGTGCCTCCCCTGCTCCCCGGCTATAGCCATGTCCCCTCCCCGGGGCTCATCTGCCGCCCTCCTTCCCCCTTCCCTGACTCCCTCAACATAACGGGTGATTCTCACAGCATAGTTCACCCATTCCTGCATTCAGCACACGCTTACTGGGCACCTGCTATGTGACCAGCACTGCCCTAGACCCTAGGAAGCAGCAGTGAACAGACAAGAGCAGCCCCTTTCTCCCACAGCCTCCTGTGGCCCAGGTGAGGCCCTGCAGGAGGGTGTTTGCGGGAGTGAGCAAAAACCCTCCTGCAGGGCCTTACCTGGGCCACAGGAGGACACTCCTTTTCCTCTGAGGAGTCAGGAGCTGTGGATGGTACTAGAAAGAAGCAGGGCAGGGCCTGGCTCAGGTGTTCAGAGGCTGCCACTGGCCTCCCTGTGGGATCAGACTGCAGGGAGGGAAGGCAGCAGGGGTGTTGGGGGAGCGATGATGAGGCTGACCTGGGGGTGGCTCCAAGCCTGTCCCCGCCGGGGCCCTCACCCAGCCTCTCTCACAGGCTCCTGGCCCTCAGTTTCCTCCCTCCACTCCATTCTCCACCTGGCCTCAGTGGGTCATTCTGATCACTGAACTGACCATGCCCAGCGCTGCCCACGGCCCTCCATGGCTCCCCAGTGCCCTGGGAAGAGGGTGTCTAGTCAGAAACTAGTCCTGGAGAAGTGGCCTCTGATGAGCTGTGGGGGCAGCGTCCTGCAGATGGCCCTGCCTCTCCTCCTGCTGACCTGTCTGCAGGGGCTGTCCTGGATCCTGCCCCCTGTGCAGGAGCTGGGCCCCAAAATCCCTTCCCCATTGGCCAGGATTGGAACCCTGTCCCCTCTGTTGGAATCCCTGCCCATATTCCTGTGGGAGTGGGTTCTGGAGACATTTCTCTCTGTTCCTAAGAGCTGAGAATTGCTGTCAGTCATCTGCCTGTCCAGTTCTGAGAGATGGAGTTGCCTAGGCAGACACTGGGGCCAATCTTTCACTGTGTCTCTCCCCCTGTACCCTTAGGGTGATTCTGGGGGTCCACTTGTCTGTAATGGTGTGCTTCAAGGTATCACGTCATGGGGCCCTGATCCATGTGCCCTGCCTGAAAAGCCTGGTGTGTACACCAAGGTGGTGCATTACCGGAAGTGGATCAAGGACACCATCATGGCCAACCTCTGAGTGCACCTGTCCCACCCCTACCTCCAGTAAGTTTAAGTTCACCTCACGTTCTGGCATCACTTGGCCTTTCTGGATGCTAGACACCTGAAGCTTGGAACTCACCTGACTAAAGCCCAAGCCTCTTGAGTCCTACTAACCTGTGCACCTCGGGTGTGGACTCCAGGGCCGCTAGGAAAAGGAATGGGCGGACACAGGTGTAGACCAGTGTTTCTGAAATGGGTATAATTTCACTCTCTCCTTGGGAACACTGGCTGTTTCTGGAGACTTCTCAGTTTCACTGAGGACACGCACAAGGATGTGGGTGACCATGTTGTTTGTGGGGTGCAGAGATGGGAGGGGTGGGGCCCACCCTGGAAGAGTGGACAGTGACACAAGGTGGTGATCTGCTCTCTGCGTAAGCTGGAGGCACGATGCACGAGGCACTCACACAGCTAGGAGGAAGCTGAAAACACAGCCCACTCTGTCCTGGGGGCACTGGGAAGCCTAGATAAGGCCATGAACAGAAAGGAGGGGAGTATCCTCCTATGTTGTTGAAGGAAGGACTAAGGGGAGAAACTGAAAACTGATCCATTACAGAAGATGTGTTCAGGTCCCCCAAACCAGATTTGATGATTTCCTAGTAGGACTTACAGAAATAAAGAGCCGTCATGCTGTGGTTTATTATGGTTTGTTACATTCATAGGATACACATTCAAATCACCAAACAAAGCAGACGTACAGATTGGAGTGTGGAGAAAACAGGAAAACTTGCAGTTACTAGTCTTGCTTTACGAAGTTTTCATACTGGCAGGAAGTGAAACCTATTAGGCTGAGGACCTTGTGGTGTGTAGCTGACCAAGCTGATAGAGGAACTAGCCAGGTGGGGGCCTTTGCCTTAGGATGGGGGCACATCTGACAGTTATTCTCTCCCAGTAGAGTCTTATGGTCAGCACATAATTCTCCCTGCCAGGATATATGATAATATGTATGAAGTAATTCCAGCTAAGGAAGCTCACCTGATGTTTAGTGTCCAGTGTTTTTATTTGGGGTCTGTAGGATAAGTATAGAGTACTTACTAATTGACCTTAAGTGCCCAAACCTGAAGTTTCCCAGAGGTCAAACAGATATAGCATGGTCCGGGTCCCAGATGTACAAAAACAGGCATTCATCACAAATCACATTTTTAGCATGAATCATATGGCATGGCCTAAGGTCCCACATATACCAAGGCACTTGGGCAGAACATTCCAAGGGATCAAATGTTGACTCCCAGGAGCTATTCAAGAATGAGCACTTTGCTTGGAATGTGAAGACAGTGACTTTCTTCTCTACTGGTTCCATGTCTCTGCCATTAGCTCAGATTTTATCTTCTTGTCCTTGTCTTTCTGTCTCCATCTCTGTCTGTCTGTCTCTTTGCATGTGTATATTTGCGTGTGTGCATCTTATTTTTTCTGTTTCTCTAAAAATTCTGTCTGAGACAAACTTTACTAGTGCTTCTAGAGAAAGGAAGTCTTAAGGATGAGCTTTCTGAATTCTGGCATTTCTCATTCTTGGAATTAGTTCTGTAATGAGAATAAATCTAAAGGCACCAATAGACTTATTTTCAGTAATACAAACAGAAATAGAAGTCCATGGTGTGATGTGGCAATAGAGATACACAAAATATCACCACTGGATAGTCCTAATAAAATAAAGGGGCAATGTCTGGGGTGATCGTGTATATGATACTTTGGAATATTTTTTTTAAGTAACAAGCATAATGAAATTGGATGATTGCTCCTAGTTGTGTTGGCAAAAGTTGAAAAGAAAAGAATGAGCACAGGACTTTAAATTCCCAGGTCACAGACTGAAGAAGTAATCTAAAGTTGCTATGTCTATGTTGAAAGAAACATTTATTTCCTGTAGCCACAGGGCTGAGATTTCTGAAAATCAAACCTAGAATCTTATTGTATGAGTGGCTGAATTACAATGCTAATTAAATCCTCAGCATACAGGCTGTCTGGCATTAAAGCGAAGGCATAATTGGAAAGGGTAGGGATCCCCAACATTGGAATGAAGACATATGGGAAGACTCTGATTATGGTGAGGAGGCTGGGGGAAGGTTCTAATTAGAGGATTCAGCCTGAGGCTTTAAAAATGAAGATCCAGGGGGCAGATGGGATGTGGCCAGTGTCTGGCAGGATGTGGGGCATTTGGCATCTATCCTGGTGCCTGAGGAAGCAGTGACCTCTCCCAAGAGGGAGAACCCAAGAGGAAGAGGATGTTGGGGAGGAGGAGAGACAAATGGCAAAAGGAAATTTATTTTGCCGAAGGTGGGATGAATTTGTGTCTGGAAGGATCCAAGTAGGGCCAGGAAGGTTCGGCTTCAGCTTGGCTTACACTGTCCACAGAAAAGTTCAACTCAGCTTTGATCCCTCTCCTATCATGTGGCTGTGCCCAGCTGGGGCCCCTCCTACCTCCCACCCTTCCATCTCCAGCTGGACAGGTGCAGCCTTAGTGCCCAACTCTTTGTCAAAAACTCTGAAGGGGCTGATATTTTGCCAACTCGCAAACAAGTGGCCTGCCACAGTTTTATGGATACTGGCAGAACACACCAGATTCTGTGTGCCTTAGTGCCCAACTGTTTGTCAAAAACTCTGAAGGGGCTGATATTTTACCAACTCGCAAACAAACTAGCCTGCCACAGTTTTATGGATCCTGGCAGAACACACCAGATTCTGGATCAAAGACAAAGGACTTTATTACTCACAGCACAGCAGGCAGCATGAGCTTTGTATTCACATTAGTTCACCTTGACCCCAAGTCCCACAGGAATGACCAGAGAAGTCCAGGGGGATCCTGTGCACACAGTGCTTTCTCCACCGCTGAGAAACCTGACCTTAGGAATGCTGAATCTTATAAGGGGACTGTTCATATTTGTCCAAGAGGAAGTTCTTCGTTAACGTTATCCCAGCCACAAACAGACCTGCTCTCTACATTTATTTTACTGAACACTAAACAAATCTGTTTTAAGGGACATATTATCTTTATTACACTGGCCGGTAAGCAAAGCTGTTCTGTTGAAAATATCATTTGCAAGATTGCTTGCTAGCCAAACATCCTTGATAGTCCAAAGGAACTTTTTTTTTTTGTTTTCTTAGAAGACATGTAGAAACATGAGAGGCCCATGGAGAACTTTTTCTTAGAATCATAATTTAAATGCTCTCAACTTCCCTGTAGAACAACCTTATATTTCTTCCTTATACTCCTTGTCTGCCACATCTGTGTTACCCTAGCCTCACCATTGTTCCAGGTGCAGTTCCCAGTGACAGCAGGAAAAATATGGGGATCTCATCTGTATGTGCCCTATTGTTGCTGTCTGTTTACCTGTGGATTTGCCTTTGAGAGGACATATCCACATTTCCCAGTGTAGAGACTCACGGTCTTCTGACTGTGAAAAGTCCCTCTTGGTAACTGCATAGTGCAGTTGTGTGTGTGTGTGTGTGTGTGTGTGTGTGTGTGTACATGTGTATGTGGTGGATGTTAAAGACCCTACTGTCCACTACCTGCCCACACATGTAACTATGTCCCCATATGGGAAAACTAATGAGTAGCCGTCAACACCAAGTGTCTGACTTGGGAGATGATCTAGAAATGGATAAATCTTTCTTGTCCTAGCTGCCTGTGTCTCCAGAATATGTCTTTCCCATAAATTCCCAGTTCTGTGCCTGGGAATTACCTGGAATCAAATCTATGAGCCTGTATTTGAATGTCTGGTCCCTGGGGTTGGAGTCTGCAACTTTGAATCACCACTAAGTGGCTTTAGGGATGAATCATAGTATTAGCCTTGACTCTCTATATCTGGGGCTGCACATCTGTCTGACTTTGGCTGTATTTGTTTCCACAATCTGAATATCCACGTATATGTGTCATACTAAGTGATGTGTCCTTGACTAAAATAACTGATACTTATTACTGTGTATTACAGTTACTGTGTGCCAGGCATTATCATGCACACCCAGACACATGTATATACACAAAGACACATTTTCCTATTTAAGTCTTAAGAAAACCCCCAGGGCCAGGCACTGTGGCTCACATCTGTAATCCCACCACTTTAGGAGGCTGAGGTGGGTGGATCACCTGAGGTCGGGAGTTCGAGACCAATCTGACCAACATTGAGAAACCCTGTCTCCGTATACTAAAAATACACAATTAGCCAGGCTTAGTGATGCATGTCTGTAATCTCAGCTAACTCACGAGGCTGAGGCAGGAGAATCACTTGAACCTGGGAGGTGGAGGTTGCGGTGAGTCGAGATCATGCCATTGCACTCCACCCTGGGCAACATGAGTAAAATTCCGTCTCAAAAAAAAGAAAAAGGAAAAGAAAATCCCCATTAACAAGTTAGGAAATGGAAAGACACTGAGGTCAAATAATTTTCTCAAAGATTAAGAACTAATATGTTTGATCCCAGGTGGTCATACACTTGGATGCAACCACCATACCATAGACCCATGTCTGTGAATTGGTTTTCAGGGGGTTACTGAGAATATGGCCCCTCCAAGTCAAACCTGACACTGCATATCAGTGTTTCTCTCCTGTGTACCTTTACTAAGGCCACACCTTCTATGTTCAGAGCTTGTGTGCAAGTGTGTGCATCTGTAACACTGAGTATCCAGACCTACAGTGAAGTGTAGATTTGGGTCCGAGCTTCTATGTCCAAAGCCGTGTGTGTGTGTGTGTGTGTGTCTGTGTATGCGCATGCACACCCATGTCATAACTGTCCACACTTACATACAAATATCAATGTTCATGTAGCGATTCTTGAAGCTGAGACCTATTTATATGTTAAGTGAAGGTAAGCTATAAGTGCTGTCCATAGCAGTACCTATGTTTGAAAGTCTGGTTGTGCATGTATGTAGGTCCACAATCTAGTATGGCCACATCTGTGCCCTTGTATAACTCTGAGTTTGGCCGAGATGCACAAACTCTGGGACCAAATTTGTGTGTCATACATACTGAGTGTCATATCCATTTACTATCTGTGACAGCTGAATGACCCTGAATGACTGGCTCCAAGTGACCACCTGCCCAAACACTGCATCCAGTGTCTTTATCTTCATCCCCAACCACAGAGAACTTCTTGTTCTCTGGTCTTTTCCCCTTTCTCTCTCTTTGGGGAACCTGTAACACATGAGATGGGTGGTGGGAACAAAAAAGGATACAGTTCCAGGGAAAAAAGGCAAAAGTTTTTTTAAAGCTAGAGAGCAAACAGTATTGTAGAAACACATCAGGGACTCCTGGAGAAATTGAGGGGAAGGCATAAGTGAAGAAATGTAGGTAGATGAGGGCACAGCCAGGGAATAGGAGGTGAGAAGGACCCTGTCCTCATGGATCCTCTACCGCCATCCCAGAGGCCCAGGACGGTGACTAGGTCCTGGGAACTGAGGAGTGTGTGCTCTGCTCCCAACCTTGGCAAGCTACTCTCTTTAAACGTGGACACTTTGTAGTTCTTCATGCACTGTCCCCCACTGTGAGCTGTCTGAGGCCCACTACCAAATTTGGTAAGAAGGCAAGGGCTGGGGTCCTGAAAAAGGTGGCTGGAGTAGGACCCATGGGTTCTGTACCTGGGGTTGGAGAAGTCTGAGAACTGGGAGTCCTGGGTCTTGGGGAAGGAAAATGTTGGGACTCTGGACTCTTGTATTTTAATGGGTGTGGGGAGAGAGTCTTTGACCCTTCTATTCCGAGTACTGGAGCTTGGGGACTACAGCCCAGTGGGCGTGTGCCCACACATTGGAACTTGGCTTAAAGGCAGGAGTAGGGGCCATTGGTACTAGGGTCTCAGGAAGTGGTAAGTGGAATTTCAGATTATCATAGGGTTTGGGGACCCATGATTGCTAACATTTGGGTCTTTCTGTCTTCTCCACACTCAGCTTGTGGGTAACCACCCTCCTGCTCAGCTTCCTATAATTGCTGGGCCAGCAGGAGCCGGGAAGGCTCTGAACAGCTGAAGGGCCTTTGGCGCATGTTCTGACATTACTGCACTAGGAGGATCCCGGCGCACTGCTATGACGTCACGTCGGCGCGACTATCCAGCATAACCGGAGGGCCTCTCTAGTCACAGGTATCACATGGCACTGCCCACGTCTGCCCCCTTGTGTCCACCATGGTGTCTGACTTAGGCTTTGTGTCCATAGGGAGGAGCCTAGGACCGCAGGGAGGCTTGGGTCACAAGATGCTAGAGAAAAGTCAGATGTGTCCAGCCTATGAAACCTGAACTACGTGGCTTTTGGGAAGAGGGTAGGGTCCTGAATTTATGGGTCCTCCTCAAGTTCAGGATCTTCCCTGGTGGGTCGCCTTGATAGGTTGTATCGTGCCAACATCAGCATTATTTCAGACACATCTTGTAATATGGACTACTCAGGGCACCTGATGGACACCGTGGTGTGTGCATGTTTGGAGGGTCCTAAGATCAGAGCTGGGAGTGAGAAGAGGTATGGGAACAGGTTTAAGAGTAGGAATAGGGTTGGGTTTGGTTTCTTTTAGCCGAGGGAAAATAATGAGGATAGGAATTAGGGGGTGGAACAGAAAGAGCAGTTAGAATGTGCAGTGGAGTAGTGGTTGTGGTTAGAATTGGGGATAGAGTTAAGTAAAATTGGATTGGTATTGGACTGAATGACATGAGAGTTGGTTTGGGTTGGTATGGTTAAGTGGTTGGAATGGTTTGGGTTGATTTTCAGAGGGAAAAATCTGAAGGATAGTAGTCTGTGTACTTTGGGATGCATAAGGCATTCCCCTTAGATGAGGCTGGCAACTGAGGGAGGGAGGGAACATTCTGGTCCAGCCATTGGGGGTGTACCACCCTCCCGGGGGCTGCCTAGGTCTCTCTCCTTGTCTCTGTATGTCTGGTCTCACTGTGTCTCTCAGGATCTGGCTCTGCTTGTGTGTCTGTGTGACTGTGTTTTGGTCTCTGTCTCCCTCTTGCTTCTCTGTCTCTTTGTTTCTGCATCTCCACCATCTCTGTCTGTCTCTGGGTTTCTCTGGCATCGCTGTCACTGATCCTCACCCTCCAGCTCGCTGCCCATCTCTCTCTCTATCTGGGTCTCTACCTCACCGCTCCCCCATCCCTACAAACACACACCCAGATGGGCCTAAGGGAGGCCCAAGAGCAAAGGAAGGGCTTTATCCCCAACGTGTGTGTCTGAGGGGCACCTCTCTCTCTGCCCAGCCCACTACAGGACATCCCTCCATTCTGGGGAGACACAGGGAAGGCTGGTTTCAGCAGGAGTTGGGTGAGGAACTGAGGGAGCAGGAAGGAGAAGCGGGGGTAAGAAAGGCGGGGAGGGTGCTGGGGAGGGAAGGGGGCCTCAACCTGGGACTTTAGCCCAGGCCACCCCCCGCCCCGGGGAGCCTGCACCACAGCCCCAGCTGCAGCTGAGCTGCTCTCAGGCCTCCCCTCCTCCCTACCTGCTCCCACCCTCACCCAGGGCCTCCCTCCCTTTTCTCTCCCACACTCAGTCACCCCTCCTTCCTCTCTGCCTCTGTTTCTAGTTCTCGCTCTGACTTCCCGAGCCCTTTTTCATTTGTCTGCTTCTCGCTCCCTTCCGGGTCTGTTCCCTCTTCCTCCCTCTCCCCTGGGCCTGTTTCTCGCTGTCCCTGTCTTTTCCCCTTCTCGCAGCCTCTGTTTTGCTCACCCTGTTTCCCATCGCCCTCCCCCTGCCTCTCACCCCTCTGTCCTCTTGAGCTCTCTCCTTCCCCTGTTTCTGTCTCTCCCTTTGACACTGCCACATCCCTCTCCCCTCTCACTCACTGTCTATTTCTCCAGGACTTTATCTTTCCTCCCCACCCACACATTTTTCTGTTTCTCATTCTGTCTTTGGGGACCATCCCCCAGCTCTCCTGCCCCATCTCCCTTCTACTTCTCATCCTTCCGTCTCCATCTTTCTCTAGCCATGTCCAGGTCTGTTGTGGTCCCTGTTTCTGCCTGTGCCCGTCATCAGCAAGAGGGCTGCCGGAGGGAGGGGCTGCTCTGTCTGTTCACTGCAGCTTCTCAGGGCGAGGGGCGGTGTTGGGCGCTTAGCTCCACCTGGGGGAGCAGAGGGAACAGCACCTGCTCAGGCCTGGGAGGAGGGGCCTGGAGGATGTGAGGATCGGAGAGGAGGCTGTGTGGTTGGAGTGATCAGGGACAGAGAAGAGAGGGCCCCTCCTGCAGGTCCTCACCTGGGCCACAGGAGGACGCTGCTTTCCCAATGGGGGTTGAGAGCTGTGGATGGTGTTGGACAGAAGCAGGACAGGACCTGGCTCAGGTGTCCAGAGACTGCCACTGGCCTCCCTGTGGGATCAGACTGCAGGGAGGGAGCGTGGCAGGGGTGTCGGGGGAGTGATGATGAGGATTACCTGGGGGTGGCTCCAGGCCTTGTCCCCACCTGGGCCCTCACCCAGCCTCCCTCACAGGCTCCTGGCCGTCAGTCTGTCCTCTTCACTCCGTCTCCAACCTGGTGCCCCAGTGGGTCATTCTGACCTCAGAACTGACCTTGACCAGTCCTGCTCACAGCCCCCCATGGCTCCCCAGTGCCCTGAGGAGGGGGTGTCTCACCGGAGACCAGTCTTGGAGAGGTGACCGCTGCGATGCGCCTGTTGGTGGAGCGTCCTGCAGATGGTCCTTCCCTTCCTCCCGCTGACCTGTCTGCAGGGACTGTCCTCCTGGACCCTGCCCCTGAGCAGGAGCTGGTCCCCGAAGTCCCTTCCCTATCGGCCAGGACTGGAGCCCTGTCCCCTCTGTGGGAATCCCTGCCCACCTTCCTTTGGGAGTGGGCGCTGGAGGTCCAGGTCTGAGAGCTGGGGCTGCCCAGGCAGAGCTTCGATGCCACCGTTCTCACCCTCCCCACCTGGAGCTCCCAGGGTGACTCAGGGAGCCCACTGGTTTGCGGTGGCATCCTCCAAGGAATCATGTCATGATCAGAGATGGGATTTCTCCATGGTGGCCAAGGGGTCTCGAACTCCTGACCTGACGTGATCCGCCCACCTCAGCCTGACAAAGTGCTGGGATTACAGGTGTGAACCACCGCACCCGGCCCTATGCCGAAGCTTAAGTCCTCTTCTGTTTCAGGAAGGTTTGTGGTTCTTGTACACATTTATTGTCTCATTGCTTTTAATTTTTTTAAAATTTCTTCTCTTTTATGGAAGGAATATGTTCAATTGTCTTTACTTTTTTAAAAATATCTATCATTTTCTCTCAAGTTGTATTTTTGAAAAAATCTGTTTCTGTTCATCGGCAAGAAAAGAAAGAAATAAGGGATTTTAAAGCAGGAGCCCACGGGGAAGTAGAGTGGAAGTTCTTGACAAAACTGAGGCATTTACCCTACAGTTAGGTGAGGGATGGAGAGCATGCCTGGTTCTGCCTCAGAAAATGTATAAAGGTAAGACGTTGGCAGCCCCGGTCCAAGGAGGGCTGCACTGCAAATGGACTGCACGCTGGGTCGTGGCAGGGCAGAGGGGTTTGGGAGCTGCATCTGGGTCAGGGACCCCTGTCAGGTGGGTTGGTCCCGGTGGTGCCACCCACCAGCCCTGCATCTTAGGTCCACTGCCACTGAAGAAAACCATGTGATTCGGGTCGCTGTGAAAGAGATTTATTAACAGAGGACTGTCAGAAGCAGGTGAGGAAGACAGAATAGTGTAGGGGAAGGAGCCAAGGAGAAAGACATGATGTGGGCTTGGCTCGAGTCACCCTTCAGCCTGAGCCTGATGGTGGCTCTGGAGGATGAATTGCCCCCACAAAGCCCCCACCTTGGCTGGGTGTCGTGGTTCACACTTGTAATCTCAGCACTTTGAGAGGCCAAGGTGGGTGGATCACTTGAGACTAGGAATTCAAGACCAGCCTGGCCAACATGGTGAAACCCTGTCTCTACTATAAAAAAAAAAAAAATAGCTGGGCCTGGTGGTGGGCATCTGTAATCCCAGCTACTCAGGAGGCTGGCACAGGAGAATCGCTTGAATCCAGGAAGTGGAGGTTGCAGTGGGTGGGGATCACACCGCTGCACTCCAGCCTGGTTGACAAGAGTGAGACTCTGTCTCAAAAATAGTAAATAAAAAGCGCCCACCTTGAAGGAGGATGCCTGACTTCTGTTCCCCAAGCTCTCTGCATCATCAGCCACTGCCTGCTTTACAGTGAGGTGGGCATGATCTCCTGGGTAAGGCAGCTCATGAAGCAGTCAAGAGCTTTAGAAGACAGTTCTTGAGGGACAGAGGTGTTGACAGTTGTTATGATACCTTGGTTCGTGTCTTTTTAGTTTAAAAGAATTTAAACTAAAAAGAAGAAGAGCTAAAGATCCTAAATATATACGCACCCAATACAGGAATGCCCAGATATATAAGACTTATAAAGAGACTTAGACTCCCACACAACAATAGTGGGAGACTTCAACATCAATATTAGACAGATCAATGAGACAGAAAGTTAACATCGATATCCAGGACTTGAACTCAGATCCAGAACAAGTAGACTTAATTAACATTTATAGAACTCTCCACTTTAAATACACAAAATATACACTCTTATCAGTACCACATCACACCTATTTACAGGTTTAAATGAAATATTGGTTGGCTGCTTGTTAGTTATTTTCTTCCCTCATTTTTTTTTTCATGTCTCTTTTATTAAACACAATTACAGGCATACCCATTTTTAGACTGCATTCTAGCCCGGGCAATAAAGCAACACCCCTGTTCTCTCTCCCTCTTCCTCTTCCTCTTTCTTCCTCTCCTTCATTCTTTTTTTTTTTTTATTCTTTCTCTTTCTTTCTCTCCTTCTTCTAAAAAAAAAAAAGAATTTAAACGACAGAGGAGGTGTAGCATAGAGTAACTTATCGCAAAAGAAAAAGAATATATTGAAAGTTAGGTGCGGAATAGACGGTACACCCTGAGAGAGAGAATTCAGAGCAGGCTGCTTGTAAGATGAGACAGCAAAAGCTGGCACTAGGGAGGCTCCTTTTATGGGAGTTTTACACAGCTGTTCATAAGGAGGTGAGAAGAGGTGTTACTAGAAGCATGTTCTGGGTGGTTCTCTGGGTGCACACGCACAGTGTCTGCATATGCTTGTGCATCTGTCGCATGTCTCATTAGTGTCTTCAGTCTCTACCCAGGGATTTTTTTTTTTTTTTTTTTTTGAGACGGAGTTACGCTCTTGTTACCCAGGCTGGAGTACAATGGCGCGATCTCGGCTCACTGCAACCTCCGCCTCCTGGGTTCAGGCAATTCTCCTGCCTCAGCCTCCTGAGTAGCTGGGATTACAGGCACGCGCCACCATGCCCAGCTAATTTTTTGTAGTTTTAGTAGAGACGGGGTTTCACCATGTTGACCAGGATGGTGTCGATCTCTTGACCTCGTGATCCACCCGCCTCGGCCTCCTGTGTTTTTACTATGATAATGAGCAAAGGGTCGGTCTGAGGACAGGTAAGTTAAAAATGCGCTCTCTAGAGGGAAAGATCTTTATGGAAGACAGCTTTGCTTGAATGAGCTCAATGACAGTGCAAATGCTGAGGCTCACTCTGTGAACTGTAGGTCACTACAGTTGCTGTGTCCCAAGGGTGTCACTTCCTTGACTACCTATCCAGCCTCTGAGGGTGGGCCCAGCAGAATCCCCTCCACTGTGGGCCTGGGACTTGTGTCTTAGGCAGCCCATGCCTCATTAATACTATTCCCATGTAACAGCTCGGCCGGAAAGGGATCGTGATCCAGACCCCAAGAGAGGGTTGTTGGATCTCACACAGGAAGGAATTCAGGACAAGGTTGTAGAGCAAAGTGAAAGCAAGTTTATCAGGAAAGTAAAGGAATAAAAGAATGGCTACTCCATAGACAGAGTAGCCCCGAGGGCTGCGGGTTGCCCATTTTTATGGTTATTTCTTGATGATATGCTAAACAAGGGATGGATTATTCAAGCCTCCCCTTTTTAGACCATGTAGGGTAACTTCCTGCCATGTAACTTTGGCATGGCATCTGTAACCTGTCATGGTGCTGGCGGGAGTGTAGCAGTGAGGACGACCAGAGGTCACTCTCGTCGCCATCTTGGTTTTGGTGGGATTTGGCCGGCTTCTTTACTGCAGCCTGTTTTATCAGTAAGGTCTTTATGACCTGTATCTTGTGCTGACCTCCTGTCTCATCCTATGACTTAAAATGCCTTCACTGTCCGGGAATGCAGCTCAGTAGATCTCACCTTCATCTTGCCCAGCTCCTGTTCAAGATGGAGTTTCTCTGGTTCAAATGCCTCTGACATTACCCCATTTCATAAGTTCTCTGACTTCCTTCTTAATGTGTCTGAAAATGGGCATATTTGAAATCAATGGCATATGGTAGTTTCATTGGAGGCACTTTCACACCTTAGCAGGGCACGTTGCGAGGCTGCCGTCATAGATTTGATGAAAATATGGTCATATTCAGCTCATGCAAAGGTCACTGAGGTTTGAATGAGTTAAGGCATGATTTGTAAGTAGTCAATCAGTGTCAGCCACCCTTCCTTCTGTGGAACACCAGGTCCTTCCCTAAGTAGGTGTGGGGTTTGAGCCTCAAGGGTCTTCTTCTGAGGACTTTTTCCTTCTCTTGACATGTCATTGCTGGCCCCATCATTGTTCTAGAAAGAGGTCCTGAGACGGGAATTGATCTGTGGCTCCCAGGCTCTGCCGCTGATACGGTTTTCATGTTTGTCCGTTCTAAATCTCATGTTGAAATGTGATTCACAATATTGGAGGTGGGGCCTGATGAGAGGTGATTGGGTCATGCGGACAGACCCCTCGAGAATGGCTTAGTGCCGTCTCCTTTGTGACAAGTGAGTTCTTGCTCAGTTAATGCACACGAGATCTGGCTGTTTAAAAGAATCTAGGACCCCCTCCCCTCTTTGCTTCCTCTCTCTCAGTGTGGCACACCTGCCCCCACTTCGCCTTCTGCCGTGATTTTAAGCTTCCTGGGGCCTTCACCAGAAGCCGAGCAGATATTAGTGTCATGCTTGTACAGCCTGCATAACTGTGAGCCAATTAAGTTTATTTTCTTTGTAAATTACCCAGTCTCAGATACTCCTTTATAGCAAAGCACGAACAGACTAACACAGCTGCCCTCCACGCTTCAGTCTCCCCGCCTGTCAAAGGGGTGAAAACCATCTGAAGGAGCTGGGTCCTGGACTCCAGGATCTGAAGGAGGAAGGGTCTGAGCACCTTAGCTGGAGGCTTGAGCCTGAGGGTGAATTTCAAAGGATGGTGGTGTTCCTGGCACCACATGTGGTTAAGTGGCTTGGATGGTTTGCTGCATCCACTCAGCGAAGAGGCGGAAGTTAGTGTAGACACTTGGTATGTTTGGTTGGACATTTTGGGCTTTTTCCTGGACACGAAACTATGCAAGGATCCGTTGCAGACCAGGGACCCTCAGAGTCTCCCAGTTGAGGAAAGAGGCTGAGGGTGGGAGGAGCTGCAGAAAGGGACAAAGAGAGATGCACATACACAGAGACAGATGCCAAAAGAGACAAAGACAAGAGAGAGAGAGAGAGAGAGCAAGGCAGAAACACATGGACGGTGGGAGAGGTGGAGACAGTGAGACAGGCAGAGTCAGAGCAGATTGACACAGCACGTCCGAGAAACTCTGAGACCCAGAGTCGGAGAGAGACAGACAGTGGAACAGTGAAGCCCAGGCTCACAGAAAGACCCAAGACAGGTAGGGACACAGAGTTCTAAGGGCCAAACTGGAGAGACGCTGATGGAGAAAACCCAAACAGACAATAAAATTGCAGCCAGGCAGGCAGGGACAGGCCTTCTGAAAACCAGCTTCCCTGCTCTCCTGAACGCCACTCCCAGCCCTCGGAATGTTCCTCTGGGAGCTCTGGGCCCACCTGGTCCTGCTCTTTCAGCCCCTGTCGGCAGCTCTCCTGTTGGAGTGGGAATCGGGTTGGGACTGGGGATAACTGGTCATGGAGCTGCTGACTGAGGTGGTGTAGGGCGGGGATGGGGTTGAGGGTGTGGTTGCGTTTGGAGTTAGGGATTCCTGAGTTCAGCCAATGACCGTATCCCTATAGCTATGTCCTTTATCCCTGCACTCATTTTATATTTTATATTTGCATTTCTTTTTTCTCCTCTTCACCTCTGGGCATCTCCCCTGGACTTCTCTCTCCATCCCTTGTGTCTCAACCTCTTGACTCTGTGTTTCTCTCTGTGTGTTTCTATTTCCCCCTGGCTCTCCTTATTGATTATACAGCAATAGTGAATTATAGCGTAATTGTGAATATATATGTAGCATATATATAGCATAATTGTGAATGACCACCCTAATCATAGTATGTAAAACAACCATTTTATTACACTTATGGATTGTGTGGGTTGGGAATTAGGATAAGGCACAGAAAAATGCAGGGAGACCCAAAGAAAGAGGAGATGCTTGTCTCTGCCACCAAAAACTCAAAGGTTTGGGGGTGACTGGAAGACTGGGTACTGGAGTCATCTGGAGCTCCTTCATTCACATGTCATGCACCTGGGTTGCAGTGACTGAAACGCTGAACTAGGCTGGGACCGCATCAAGTGCCTACGGGCAGCCTCTCAGCATGATGGCCTCTGGGGAATCAGAGTCCATGCATGATGGCCGCCTTCCTCCAGAACACGCATCCCAGGAGAACTGGAAGATGCTTCATGGCCTTTTTTGATCTTTTGTTTTGAGCTTTTTGTTTCTCTGATGCTTCTTGACTGCATATCTCCCGGTTTTCTGCACACAGTCCCCTTCTCTTTTCTTTTCCCTCCCTTGGTCCCTCCCTCCCCTCCCTCCCTCGCTTCCTTCCTTCTTTCCTTCTTCCCTCCCCTCCCACCCTCTCTCCCTCTTTTCCTCCCTCCTTTCTTCTTTCTTTTCTTTTCTTTCTTCTTTCTCTCTCTCTCTCTCTTTCTCTTTCTCTCTTTCTGTGTCTCTCTCTTTCTCTCTTTCTTTTTTCTGAGTCTTGTTTTTGTTGTCCAGTCTGAAGTTCAGTGACGCAATCTCAGCTCGCTGCAACCTCTGCCTCCCAGGTTTAAGCAACTCTCCTGCCTCAGCCTCCTGAGCAGCTAGGATTACAGGCACCCACCACCATGCCTGGCTAATTTTTGTATTTTTAGTGAAGACGGGGTTTCACCATGTTGGCTCGTCTGGTCTCGAACTCCTGATCTCAGGTGATCCGCCCACCTTGGCCTCCCAAAGTGCTGGGATTACAGGAGTGAGCCACCACGCCCAGTCTGTGGTGAGCTGAGATCGCGCCATTGCGCACCAGCCTGGGCAACAAGAGTGAAACTCCATCTCAAAAAAAAAAAAAAAAGAAAAAGAAAAGAAATGGCTATGCAGCTGAGGCCCTTGTACCTGCCCTTCATCCTCCAAACCTCCAAACCCTCTCTGCCAGCAGGGAGCACACTGGCTGAGACATACTCATATCAGTGATAATTACAGCTCATAGTTTCACAATCACCTATGGACCAGGCATTCTGGTGCTGACAGGCATGTATTATGTAGCTCATGTTCAGATGACCATTTCGGGTGAAGAGTATTTGTAATATTTATCCACACTCAGATTACCACTTAAAGTGGGTAGGACCATGACCCTCATTCTGAAATGGGGAAACTGAGGCACAGAGACGTTAGAAAAGTTGCCCAGAGTCTCCCAGGTAAGAAATGGCAGGGCAGGGCTTTGAACCCGGACAGGGAGGCTCCACGGCCTATTTCCTTAACCGCTGTCCCACACAGCCTCCCAAGGCACCAGTGGGCAGGGCATGACTCAACACACAGCCATATGTCAGAACCCTGGAGTCCGGCTCAGGGACACAGGACAGGAGACAGGCACAGGGGCACAACCTCCCATGTGACATCACACTCAGCTACACACACTTTTGCAAAGCTGCAGGGTGATCACACAAGGTGCTCACACAATGAGACACACAGCACATGAGACTGAACGAAATAGGTACAAGCAGAGAGATTCAGTCACATGGTAAATTAGAGTGATATAATAATCCAGAAACAGGCCCGGTGCGGTGGCTCACACCTGTAATTCCAGCTTTAGGAAGCCGAGGTCAGGAGCTTGAGACCAGCCTGGCCAACATGGAGAAACTCCGTCTCCACTAAAAAAAAAAAAACAACAAAAAAAAACACACAAAAATTAGCCGGGCTTGGTGGTGGGCACCTGTAATCCCAGCTATTCAGCAGGCTAAGGCAGTAACTCACTTTAATAGCAACCTCACCTGGAAGATTTTATCATCAGCCCCATTTCACAGAGTTAAGTAACAGGTTAAGTAACTTGTCGAAGATCACACAGCTATGAGCGGCTTGTTCCACTTTTACTGCTGAATAGGATTCCATTGTATGGATGTACCACTGTTTATTTGTCCACTCACCAGTTTATGGAACATCTGTTCCCTTTTTAACACTGCAAACTTCCCTCTCCCTGATCTTCCTTTTATTTAACTTATTGTATATGGTCTGTGTGAATATACAATATTACATTAACACGTATAAATGTATATCTAATTTGTCATTTATTTTATTGGATTTATTTTCTATTGTTTGTATCTCTCAACTATAACCAGGACAAGGGTATTTCCCAGTTTTGTTCACCGGTTTATCCAAAGCCCCTAAAACAGTGCCTAGCACATAGTAGGTAACTGATAAGTACTTACTGAATAAATGAGAATGAGCGAATGGCCACAGACTCTTTCTATCACTGTATTTCTCAGTTGAGCTTCTTGGTCAGGTACTGCCTGTCTGCCTGTTTCTGTCTGTCTTTGAGACAGACAACTAACACACCCACACTCTCTGTCTTTGTATCTGTCTCTCTGTGGCTGACACTGTCTCTATCATTCTTTCCTGTTTCTCTCAGTGGATTTCGCATTGGAGAGATTGCTGGATCCCTGGAGGGTGGTTGGGGTCTTGTCAGGGGTCTGGAGTTGGGAATCTAGAGCAGAGGGATAGAGTTTGGAGCCTGGGTCTAAGGTCTGGACTCAGCCTTCAGAATCTCCAGTTGGTGCTGTATAATCTAGAGCCTGGGATCTGAATTCTGGGATTTTGGGGTTTGAGTGAAGCATCTGAAATCTAGACCAGACATTAGCAAACTATTTCTGCAAAGGTCCAGAAAGTAATTAATGTTAAGCTTTGTGGGCCAGACAGTCTTTGCTGTAATTGCTCATTTCTGCTGTCCCAGCATAAAAACAGTCAGACAACGCACGAAGGAGTTATTCTGACTATGATCTAACAAAATGTTATTTACAAAAACACACAGCAGCTGAATTTGGCCCTCAGGGGTAATTTGTTTACTTCTGATCAAACTGGGACCTGGAACATGGAATCCAGAAATGGAAGTCTTGGTTCTAGAGTCCAAAGACTGGTCTGATGTCTGGAGCTTGGACCACCAGTCTGATCTCCAGGAAGATGAAGCTCAAAGTCTAGAATCTGAATTTGGTGACTGAGGTCTTCATTTTGGAGTTAAAATTCTTTGCATGTGGATCACAAGAGACTGCCACTTCATTGCAGGATGGGTTAGCTCTGAAGTTGGGGCTTAGCTCCGGAGGGTTCTTGGCTTCACCCAGGAAAGGATTCAAGGGTGAGCTGGTGGTGTGAGACAGCAATCTTCCTTGAATGGTGCTGCTCCTTGAGAAACAGGGCGACATCATAGGCAGTGTGCTCAGAGTCAGCAACCTATGGGCTCTTGGCAACTATATTTATACTCGTGTAAACCCACTTTCAATTACATGCAAATTAAGTAATGGGTCAATGCAAATTGAGGGGTCGTTTATCAAGAACTTTCTAGGAAAAGAGCAGTAACTTCTGGGTCACTGCCATGGAAAGGAGAAGTAACTTCCAGGTCACTGCCATGGAAAGGGGAGATAACTTCTGGGTCATTGCCATGGAAAGGGAGGTAACTTCCAGGTCATTGCCATGGTATTTATCAACTGTCATGGCACTGGTGAGAGTGTTCTATACCAGTGAGCAATGAGGGCAGATAGGGATCACTTTTTCTTCATCTGGTCATTCCTGCTGTTTTTATTTTATTTTATCCTGTCTGGACTTGTTTTGGTCAGCACGGTTGTGACCAGAAAACAAGTCCTGCTGATCTCCTACCTCACCTTTATAAAACATCATCTGGATAATCATGAAAAGCCGTTTGGACTCTTTGTCCGTCTAACACACAGAGAGAGGCCTTCCATTTCTACCTTGGGGCCTGCTCCCTGCGACGGGACATGTTTCTATCCAACTAATTGAGGTCTGGCATTATCCTAGGGAGTTTATCTGAACTGTCTTTTCTTCAGAGCAAGGAGTGCCACAGGGGCCCAAGCGTCACCATTTTGTTCTTATAGGCAACCTCGCCAGGATGCTTGTAGAACCATCTGAGGCAAAATTGGTAATCAAGTTCATGTCTATACAAGTAAACCTGGGATGAGTAAAATGACCTGTCCATCCATTCACTAAGGTCGTATATACTGTCCATTCATCCCCTGAGGTCCTATGAATGTTTTTTCTTTTAGAGACAGGGTCTTGCTCTGTCACCCAAGCTGGTGTGATCACAGCTTACTTCATAGCAAGAACTCCCAGGCTCAAGCAATTCTCCGGCCTCAGCCTCCTGACGGTTGTACCATTTTATCCCTCACCCCCACCCCCAGCAATGTAGGAGAGTTGCAGCTGCTCTAGATAAAACTGAGACTTCGTACTGTCATTCTTTTCCATTTTAGCCATTCTGGTAGTTGACTTTTGAAATTCTACATTTTTCAGGTACTGGGTGCAACATTCCATATCTGAGCGTTAAGTAGAGTGTGTTAATCATATTGTTCAAATTATCTGTATACTTATTCAGTCTCCCATCTCCTTGCCCCTCAGTTGCCCCATTCTGCCCCTCAGCCTCCCCTGTCTCTGCTCTTTGGTCTCTGTAGCTCACACTCACAGTAGGCCTCTCCGCTATTCCCCCCACCAGACTCCAGCTACAGCAGCCAAGTCCTGAGACAGATGCAAATGAAAAGTTCTTGAAATGCAGTTAGAAGACAAAAATAAATAGATATGAACTAAAGCTGAGTAGTTAAACTGAGCAAGAAAATCTCTAGTTACCATTTGCTGACTTGACTATTCAGAAACTGGACAACATCCATGGCACTGGTTTCTCTTAACTACCCAGGGAATGGCCGCTCCCTCTGAAACCCTGTGGCCTCCTGGTCAAAGCTCCCATTTCTCAGATAGGGAAACTGAGACCTATGAAGGGAAAGCCATTTGCTAGAATCTCTTGAGTGGAAGGGAAGCAAGGAGGATACTGGAAACAGAATCTGCACTTCTCTTAGACTTTATTTCTGGATCTAGGGAAATGGGACAAAATATGTGAAAACGCAACTTTAATACTGGTAAGCTTGGGTCAACATCGTGCCACAAGGCAGCACTGTGTACAGGAAGAGTCTAGGTGGCATTGGACTGCTAGGTCTGAGGGAGGAGGGACTTGGGCCTGGACTCCTGGGTCTGAGGGAGGAGGGGCAGGGGGCCTGGAGCTCTGGGTCTGAGGGAGGAGGAGCTGGGGGCCTGGATCCCTGGGTCTGAGGGAGGAGGAGCTGGGGGCCTGGATCCCTGGGTCTGACGGAGGAGGGGCTGGGAACCCAGATTCCTGAATTCCTTCTGCAGGATGTATTTGTGGGTCAATTTCATGGGCCCAAGTCCCTATATTTAACTGGCCTGGATGGTTTTCTCTATCCACTCAGTGAATTTGCAGAGGTTGGTGTAGACGCTTGGCATGCCGACTTGGCCACACGGGGCTTGTCCAAAAGACACAAGGCCCTGCAAGGACCCTTTGCAGATCAGGGGTCCCCCAGAGTCACCCTGTTGTGAAGAGAGAGAGAGTCAGAATCTGAAACACAGAGGGGTGGAAATGGATATGGGATCAGAGAGAAACTAAATGAGACTGAGAAAGAAAGACAGAAACATCAACAATAACAACACAGCCCAGCAACACATCTCTTGGAAGTCCCATTCCACATCCCTGGCGCCACCTAACCCTGCTCCCTCATGTCCTGCATCCTGAATGCTGGCTGCTTCTCTTGGGCTTGTTGTTTGTCTGTCTCTCCTTCTCTGTCTCCTTCACGGCTTGTTTCTCTGTCTCAGTGTCTCTGCATGTCTTTGTAAAGTCTTTTTTTTTTTTTTTTTTTTTTTAGAAAGAGTCCCACTCTGGTGCCCAGGCTGGGTGAAGTGGTGCGATCTCGACTCACTGCAACCTCTGCCTTCCAGGTTCAAGCAATTCTCCTGCCTCAGCCTCCCAAATAGCTGGGATTACAGGCACCCACCACCACACTCGGCTAACTTTTGTATTTTTAGTAGAGACAGGATTTCACCATGTTGGCTAGGCTACAACTCCTTACCTCAAGTGATCTGCCTGCCTCTGTCTCCTAAAGTGCTGGGATTACAGGCATGAGCCACCACACCCAGCCCGTTTGCAGAGTCTTGGTTTTTCCTATTTATCTTCGTGTTTCATCTCTCCAAATCTGTGTCACTGTTTCCCTGTGAGTACACAGTTGACCCTGGAACAACCTTGTTTTGAACTGCACAAGTCCACTTATACTTGGATTTTTTTCAATAAATATATTAGAAAAAATTTTGGAGAGTTGCAACAATTTAAAAAAATTTGCAGATGAACTGCTTAGCTTAGAAATATCAAAAAATTCCAACAAAGTTATATCATGAATGCATAAAATGTATGCATACATTGACTATTAATGTTATTGGTAAGGCTCTCCCATCAACAGTAGACTATTTTAGTTACATTTTTGGGGAGTCAAATATTATACAAGGATTTTCTGTTGGATGGAGGACAGCGCCCCCAGCCCCCATGCTGCTGTTCTTCTGTTGTCAACCGCATTTTGTGTGTGTGTGTGTGTGTGTGTGTGTGTGTGTGTGTTTCTGCCTCCCTGTGTCTGTCTCTATTTCCGTTTCTATCTTCCTTTGCTTCTCTTTACTCCTATGTCTATTTCTCTGTTTCTCCCAGTCTCTCCTACCAGTTGTCACTGTCTCCCTGTGTGTCTCTGTCTCTGCATCTCACCATGCAGCCCTGTGTGTCTCTGTCCCACTCTTCTCCACCCTTCCCTGAGTCGCCTGCCCTCTCCTTTCCCATCTCTCACATTGCAGGAGTCCTTCTGGTCCTGCCCTCCACCAGCGCAGAACATGCTGGGGTGGTACACTGCGTCATAGAGCTCACTGCAGACCTCCTCCGACACCACCGACACGTTCACGCACTGCAGGACGGTGGGCATTCCGCCTGGGATGCAGAGGTCTGGGTCAGCCCCCGCGACTGGATAGAGGACCCCTCAAAGAGGGCAGACACACACCCCTGAGCTCACCGTTTGCCAGCAGACCCCAGCCAGAAACGAGGCAAGAGTCCCCCATGGTAGGGCACTGGGAGGCAATGCTGATGTTCCGGATGGTGTCGGACTCGGACACGGACTCATCCAGTCTGATGAGCATGAGGTCGTTGGCCAGCAAGGGTCTGTTGTACTCTGGGTGCTGTACGGAGAGGCTGGCCGCCACCATCTGGCTGCCTGGCTCTTGATCGGCATCAAGACTGTGCAGGCCCAGCCCGATGGTGTAGGAGCTGGGCCAAGGAGGGCAGGTCAGTTTTGTGGCAACTACATCCTTCTCTCTAGTCTCATCTTCAACCCCATTCCCTAACCCCAACTCCATTCTCTTTGCTAAACACCCTGCTAAGAGCTACTTAACCATGGTCTCAAATCCTCATTCACAAAAATTCAGGGACAAGAACTTGCCTTAGTTCACTAGAGACAGCACTGGGCTGGGATGTCAACCCAGGGCTCTCTGAGTCCTTCCGAAGCAAGGCTTCCGCCTCCCAGCCCTTCACTCTGGGCTCCCCGATCCAGGCTCATTCCGTCCTCCTCCCAGAGCCTTCACCGCTGTTTCCCTCTGAGCACCCCAGGATGAGCCTGATCTTAGGCTCCCGCCTTCAGCCAAGGAGACATCCAGGCCCCACTCCCGGACCCAGGCCCCGCCCACTCCACTCACTTCTGGAAACAGTGTGCGGCTGACAGCACCCACTGCGGATGCACCAGGACGCCCGAGCAGAACAATTCGTTTTCCATGACCAGTGCTGCCTGCCAGGGCTGCGAGTGCGGGCTGCAGTCCTCGCCGTTTACGATTTGGCTGCAGGTACCAGAGACTAGCGATCCTGGGGGCGGAGTCAGGGCTGGGGGCGGGCCCAGGAGACGGGCCCCGGGCTCCTGAGGGTGGGGTTACGACGCATGGGTGTGTTCAGAGCTTCAGGAGCAGGCTGGACTCCTGGGGGCGGTCCCAGGGCTCGGGGGTGGGGTTACGGTGCAGGGGCGTGGTGAGGGCTTGCAGGAGCAGGACCCCGCCTGGGGGCGGAGTCAGGGCTCTTGGGGGTGGGGTTATTGTGCAGGGGTTGTGGTCGGAGATTCAGGGGCCCTCCTCTAGGAGATAGGCCCAGGGCTCCCAGGGTTGGTGATGACTGTGCAGGAGCCTGGTCAGGGACTCAGGGTAGTCAGGGCTCCTGGGAGGTGAGTCAGGGCAAGGGGGTGGGCTGAGAAGGCAGGATCGGTGCTCCTGGGGTTGGGGTTACAGCGCAGGGGCAGGATCAAGACTCCAAGAGCAGGGTTATAGGTAGAGAAGTCTCAGAAGGTGGGACCAGGGCTCCTGGGGCAGAGTCAGTGCTGTGGGGTGGGCTCTGGAGGTGAGACTAGTGCCATCACGGTACAAAACCACGGTCAGGGCTCCAACAGAGGAGTCTAGGCTCATAGCGGTGGGATCAAGTCCCTTTGGGGTGGATTAAAGCTCAGGGGGTGGAGTTGTTGCTGGGAGCCAGGATCGGGTCACTTGCCTGCACAGACTGATGCTCAAAGAGTTGGTCCTCCTGTCCTTCCCAGGCTTGCCCACAGTCACACCCAGCCACAAGCCCATTCACACCAAAACACCATTATATAGTTCTGTTAGGTGAGTTCCTCCGGGATGGGAGAGGGGGATCTCAGGACTGAAGACCCAGGAAGCAGCCACAGATTCCCAGCAATGGATCACTCCCTAGGAAGCACAATCTCCCGCACCCTTGGCTTCCCCTGTCCCCACATCATCATTACACTGTTGTCACTCCACCAGATATTCAGAGGCACAAACTGTCAGAGTCTCACAGGCACAACCACACACCCACAGTGCCACACACACATTCACCACGATACGAGGAGGTGCAGGGGGACAGCTACGGGGGACAGATCACATGGTACCGTCTCACAGGCAGCTTTGCAGTCACAAACAGGAGGACACTGAATCATGCCTGAACATTAACAAACACTGTGCCCCCAAGCACAGACAGCCACACACACATGCACACTCAGATACCTGTGACACCAACGATGAGGTACCCCAGGAACCAGCCCCAGGGGTTTCCCGCTGTGGCCATCACGTCAGCACCTGGGGATGAAGGCTGAGCCTCAGCTGTGTCTGGGGATCTGCAAGTCTCTCTCTCCCTCTATTTCTCCCTCCCTTTCTTAAAGAGACAGATTTAGAGACAGAGAAAGAGAGAGAACTAGGTAGAAAGGAAAGTTTAGAGAAAGCATCTAGCCATCTATGAGTGGGGAGAGATGGTGTCTAGTCACCCATGAATAAGCACAGAGGGAAGACAGAGAGAATCGGAGCCAGAGAGACAGAGCATTTGAGAGATACCCTCAGAGACAGCTGAGAGTTAGACATGGAGACATAGGTTCAGAGAGACAGAGAGGCTGAGGGAGACGGAGAGAGATAGAGACAGAGAGAGAGAGAGAGAGTCCTATCTAGAGACAGTGAGAGATCTATCTGGAGAGATGTGGAGACAGAAGGCCCAGAGGCTAAGAATCCAGTGACACAGAGCTGTAGGGAGTTGGATCCCGAAGACAGCAGGCTTTTAGTGGGGGACCACCAGGCCTCTTACCTGGCCACCTCTGGGCTCCTGGATTCTGCTGCTGGGCTGAGCTCCAGCCTGTGGCCTCCCGCAGGGGCCTCTGTGGGGCTTATAAGCGTCCTCAGCCTGTGCTGACCTGCCCCCCAGGGGATGCATTCCAGGGGTCAGGTGCTGGGAGCTTCCAGCTCAACTCTCTCAGGCTGCCTCAGCTCTGACCAGGCAGTGGTCCGGGGCCCACATGGGGCTGGCGGCAGGGGCCAGGGGCCCAGGAAGGAGACCCCTGCCCAGATCCTAGACTCCACTCTCCCTTTTTTGCTCTCTCTCGTTCTGTCTCTTTTCATGTTCTTACTGTCTCTCACAAGGTACCTCTCTTGCCTCTATCTCTCCTTTTCTTTCTGTTGTTCTTTCTCTCATTCTCTCGTGTTTTCTTTCATTTTCTCTCATTCTGTCCTGTTCTCTCGCGTGTTCTCTCTCTTTAAACTAAATCTCTCTCTCTCTTTCTCTCCCCGCCTCCTCCATCACCCTCTTTCTGTGCTTCTCCAGCAAATTTCCCTGGGTTCACATCCAGCCTACATCACACGGTATTTTGGGAGGCTTCGGCAAGTAACTGCACTCCTGTGAGCCTCAGTTTTTCCAACCGTAAAACTGGGGTGACCATTATGCCTCGTTTCCAAAGTGAATTCAAAGAGGTAATTCGGGGAAAGGCTCACGGTGCCAGGCACATCGTAGGCTCCCAGTGCGTGGGAGAACTAAAAAGTTATCTCGGTGAAAAGCAGCTGAGTGCCCACCACGCTCCAAGCTCTGCGCAGGTGCTGCGGCCACTGGGGATCGCGTCCCACCGGGGGGCACAGACCATAAAGGAAAACTGCAGGAACCAGCATGTAAGGGGGTGGTCGGGAGTCTCAGAGAAGGGAAACATTTAAGCCCAGAGCCAAGTGGGGAGGAGGAGGAGGAGGAGGGCCCCTGCAGCAGGGTAGGTTGCCGGGTGCAGGGGAGAACTTGGCTCCAGGCAAAGGAGGGTGGGGGGGGCAGGAGAGCAGACTAGGGGCCGGGCAGGCCTCCAGGGGTTTATGTACCAGGGTTAAGGAGTTTGGGTTTAACTTAAGTGCAGTGGATTTTAAGCACGAGGATGGAGTGACGTCATCTTATTTACTTTTTAAAAACTTTCATCGTGGAGAGTGATGGCGGGGGTGGGGCGGGGGCCGGTGGCAACAGCCCAGGTGGGAGGTGATGGGGTCAAGGGAGAAGACAGGTGAATGGACGTGGGGTCCCCTCTGCATGTGGAGCCAAGTTACTGCCGGATGGATGCAAAGTGGGGGGCCAGGAACAGAGGGGCCAGGGATGGCGTGGAGGCTTGGTCTCAGCCCCTGCGCTGCCGGCGCCTCTGCGGATCTTGTGGAGACACCAGCACAGGTGTGTGTGTGTGAGGTGCAGTAGAGCACGGAGGGGCAGGTCAAGGTCAGGACTGGCTAGAAAGAAACAGTGGGGACTCAGCAGGGGAGAGGTGGTGTTTACAGCCATGAGGCCAGATGAGATCACCCAAGGAGTGGGTGGGTGTAGACCGCAGAGTCGTCGCGGGTGAGGGTGGTGCCGGCAGATGACGGCGATGAGGCATGAATGTCCCCGTCTCTGTCTCTGCCTCTCCTGGGTCTTGTCTCTGCTCTTTAACATTCTTTCTCCTTCCTTCCTTCTCTCCCTCACACCGCACCCCGTGTCTCTGTCTCTCTCCGGCTTTTTTTTTTTTGAGACGACAGAGTCCCGCTCTGTAGCCAGGCTGGAGTGCAGTGGCGCGATCTCGGCTTACGGCAACCTCCGCCTCCTGAGTTCAAGCAATTCTGCCTCAGCCTCTCGAGTAGCTGGGATTACAGGTGTCCGCCCGGCTAATTTTTGTATTTTTAGTAGAGACAGAGTTTCACCATGTTGGCCAGGCTGGTCTCAATCTCTTGACCTTGTGATCCGCCCACCTCGGCCTCCCAAAGTGCTGGGATGACAGGCGTGAGCCACCGCCCCCAGCCCTCTGGTTCTCTTTTTACCTATCTCTCGGGCCCTATCTCTGTCTCTCTCTCTCCCCCTTGTCTCTGTTTCTCCCACCTGCTAGACTGGAAGCATCCCCAGTGAGACCCTCCCCCAACTCTGTCCTGGGCCTGTGCACCCCCAAATAACTCTGGGCAGGACAGGACATAGGCTGGGGCCGCAAGACAGGAACCCTGGTGCGCCTCTCGCTCTCTTTTCCGTTTCTGTCTCTCTCTGAGTCTGTCTCTCTCACTCTGCCTCAGACTTCTGTGACCCTCTGATCTCTGTCTCTCTCTGGCCCTGTGTGTCTTTCTTCCTGTCTCTGTCTTTCCTTGCCTTCTCTGTCTCCCTGTCTGTGGCTCCATGCCTGTGTCTCTGTCCATCTGTCTCTGCATCTCTCTCTCCTCCCATCTCTGTCTCTTCGTCTGTGGCTCGGCACCTGTGTCTCTGTCCGTCTTTTTCTGTCTCTGCTTTCCTCCTGTCTTCTCTCATGTCTCTCTGTCTTTGTTTTCCTCTCTGTGTTGGTCTCTGTCCCCTGTTTCTGTGTCCTTGTCTCTGATTTCTCACCGCCCACAGCACTATTTATTGTCTAGTCTTTCAACTCTGTCTCTGTCTGTCACCCTGTGGCTCCCTGGATCAGAATGCAGGTGGGAAAGAGTTTTAATTAAGTGAGTTTGGAACAACCTGGGTGCGTGAATCATCCTTTTCAACTCTAAGCTTTCTGGGCTCTGAGTGCAGATCAAATATTTCTGAAAAAACATAGCATCCAAATTGAGATGTGCTGTGAGTGTAAAAATACACACAATTTCGAAGATCTAGTGTGGAATAAAGAATATAAATTCTCTTATTGATTTTTTTACATTGGTTACATGTGGAAATGACAAGTTTGAATATATCAAGTTAAGGAAGTTGCTAAGATTAATTTTACCTGTTTCTTTTTCCTGTTTTATTTTTATTTTTTTTGAGACAGGGTCCCACAAGTTGCCCAGGTTGGTCTTGAACTCGTGGGCTCAAGTGATCTGCCTGCCTCAGCCTCACAAGATTATAGGCGTGAGGCACTGCACCTGGTCCTGGTTTCTTCTTAAATGTTCCCTCCTGGGCCCCTGTCTAGAATGGCTCCTCCTCTTTACCCCGATTTTCTTTGTTGTCAGGTGTAGAAGTCTGTATTCATTTCCCGTTGCTGCTGTGTAACCACCACAAACTTAGTGGCTGAAAACAAAAAGACACATTCTCTTACAATGCCGGAGTCACGAGTCCAAAGCCAGTGTCACTGGGCTAAAGTCAAAGTGTCAGGCTGATTCCTTCAGGATGCCTCAGAGGAGGCTCTGTTTCTTCACTGTTTCCAGCTTTAAGATGTCACCTGCATGCCTTGGCTGGTGGCCGCTTCCTCCATCTTCAAATCCAACAGTCGCATCATCCTGACCTCTGCTTCATGTACTCACCCCCCTTCTCTGACTGACTCTTATGTCTCCCTCTTATGGGTGATCAGGTGATCTTTGTGATTACCTTCAGCCCTTGTGCTAGGATTACAGGCGTGAGCCACCAGGCCCTGCCGGCTGTGGTTTCTTTCTGAAAGGAGAGGAGAGAGGCTTATTATTTCTGTTTCATGAAAGGACTATGTTGCTTTCTGGCTCCTCTGGCTATGGAGTGAAATTCATTCCAATTCCTTAGGGTCTCTACCCGGGACACCCATAGAGGGCACTCGTGAATAAATGCAGGCTGCAGACACTTCTGGCCTCTTAGATTCTGGACTTTTTTGTTGGCTTGTTTGTTTGAATGGATCAGGAGCATTAAAAGGTCAGGAGATTTCAAGTTTCCCTTGAAAAGGCCACGGTTATCAGTCAACATCACGCCTGCATTCCCACGCGGCCATAATCCAGCATCAGCAGGTGCTGAGTGGCCACCCCGGGGGCACCCTGCGGTTTTCCTTGGCTCCCACACAGTCAGCTTCCCTCATTTATACTTCCTGCCTGGCCCCAGGAGGTGGCTGAGTTTGTGACCTCAGCGGAGGAAAAAGTGGAGGCATGGACACACAGAGACGTGGATATGAAGAGATCAGAGGGAAAGAAAGTCACAAATCACAACACAACAAAATGAGTCGTCTATCATCCTGACGGTCAACGTCATCGCCATCATAGCCACTCTCATAACGTACTTTATCTTTTTTGCCAGGCATTATTCCGGGCTCTTTATGAATGTGAACTCATTTAATTTCCTCAGCATCCTATGAGGTGGGACCTGTTATCACCTCCACTTTAAAGATTTAAAGAAAGAGTCGCAGAGAAGCTCCGGGTTGTTTTCAGAAAACTGAGCGGGCAGGTTCTTACCTGGGATCTGCACTCGCCAAGCTCGGGGCAGGTGCGCTTGCCACGGTGCAATACTGCCACCTTGTGGAGTCGGAGAGACATACCGGGGGAGGACTGAAGGTTGTGGGTCCAGGGCTCTCTTGCGCCAGTCGCAGCATCCAGCTCCAGAAACAGAGCTTGCCACCTGGAGACACCAAATCCTAGTCCAGACTTTGGGTCTCTCAGATGCAAAGGGAGGGGCTTGGCTGAGTGCGTGGCTCACGCCTGTAATGCCAGCACTTTGGGAGGCTGAGGCGGGCGGATTACGAGATCAGGAGATTGAGAACACCTGGCTAAAACAGTGAAACTCCGCCTCTACTAAAAATACAAAATAATTAGCCGGGTGTGGTGGCACGTGCCTGTAGTCCCAGCTACTCCGGGAGGCTGAGGCAGGAGAACGGCTTGAACCTGCGAGGCGGAGGTTGCAGTGAGATGAGATCGCTCTGCAGCACTCCAGCCTGGGTGACAGAGTGAGACTCCATCTCAAACAAACAAAAGAAAAAAAAAAAGGGAGGGGCTCAATCGTGACATCAGGTAAGGGCTGAGTGTGTCTGGTCTCAGGGTTGGCCTTCCTCAGCTGAGGATAGCCACTTTCTTAGCCGAGGATAGCCACATCGTGTGGGTTTGTGTGACGTTTCAATGGGGACGTCCACACAACACGTTGGACATCCAAGAGCCCAGCAAATGGTATCTCCAATTATTGCTATGAATATAATGAAGTCATATGTTGACCTTGGGTGTCTTTCGGAGCCCTCTCCTGCTCCTCTGTGCACCCATATACTGAAATAATGACCATGGAGATAATAATAATTAACTACTCGCATATATTGAGTGGTTATAGTCATTTTTAAAAAACAGAGACAGGGTCTCACTATGTTGCCCAGGTTGTTCTTGAATTCCAGGCCTCAAACAATCCTCCCACCTCAGCTTCCCAAAGCGCTGGGATTATAGGCGTGAGTCACCGCACCCGGCAGAATCTTTGAGTTATTGTACTTAACCTTATAGGATAAAATCATAAGTCTGTCTTTTAAAAACTAAAAAAGTGCAGATCCAGCGCTCTCACCTGCCCACTCAGTTGCCTGCAATCAATCAATTTCTGAATTGATTTCTTTCCCCATTTGAAAAGGAAATCAGCTTTTCTCAGTAAAACTCTCACCGGCTAGATTTGTTAGATTGGGGAAAGGTGAGAAGACAGCAAATCTTTCTTCACTTCTGCACTTACTCAGGAGCAGAACAGTGGCACTAATTGCTAACACATGCTAAGTGTGTGCTCTGTAAAACAGTTTTAACGGATTTGCAGCAATTAACTTGTTTATATTCCCAGCCATCCTAGGAACTTGCTGCTGTTTCTGTCACCACTATAAATGGGGGAAACTGAGGCAAAGGGCAGTTGAAGTCATTTTCTAAGCCCAGGTGCCATGGCTCACACCTTTTAATCCAGCATCCTGGGAAGCTGAAGAAGGACTGCTTTAGTCCAGGAGTTCGAGGCCAGCCTGGGTAATGTAGTGAGCCCTCCCCCCCATTAAAAAAAATTTGTTTAAAGTCATTTGCGAAGGTCACACAATAAGGAGCAGCCAGGTTTGGACTCAGGGACTCTGGCATGTGTGTGTGTAACATCATTTCTATTTAATTTTTTGATAAAATATATTTTTGGCCAGGTGCAGTGACTCACACCTGTAATCCTAGCACTTTGGGAGGCAGAGATGGGTGGATCACTTGAGTCCAGGAGTTTGAAACCAGCTTGGCCAACATGGTGAAACCCCGTCTCTACCAAATATGCAAAAGTTAGCCGGGCGTGGTGGTGGGCGCATGTAGTCTCGGTTACTCAGGAGGCTGAGGCAGCAGAATCGCTTGAACACGGGAGGCAGAGGTTGAAGTGAGCCGGGATCACGCCACTGCACTCCAGCCTGGGCGACAGAGCAGGACTCCATCTCAAGAAAAAAAAAAAGAGAAAGTATTTTTATGTGGTAAAAAAACAAAACATGTTTATAAAAAACAGAGTGATCAACCTCCATTCTAACTTTGTTCGCCACCTATTCTGTCTTCATCCCTCTTCAAAACACAAAAACTAGAATGTTTTTTGGGTCGTCTTCCAGGATTTTGTGACACATGAGCAAACGCATACAAACACGTGTTTTTATATTTTTCCTCTTGTCTTTAGCCGTCAGGCCTGGCTCCAAACCAAGAAAGGCGTCTCCCGGAGCCTAGAACACTTGCTGAATTCTCTTTCCTGTTACGAGCATTGAAGATCTGTAATGCCTGGTTAGTGTCGAGGTTTGTGAAACACTGTTTGGATAATTACTCAAGTTATAAAACAATAGCTGGTGTGAAAATGACAGATGATTCATAATTACATGTATGACTGTCAAGCTTTCTGCTAGAGAATCAGCCAAGGTGGACTCAGTGGGAGGGACTTTTTTTTTTTTTTTTTCCTAAAGGGATCTTGTTCATTTTGCAATGATTAGAGCTGGCCAGAAAATAGACACTGACAATAAAGCAAATAAAATGAAATGGAAAATGCAGCCAGTGAGATCTAGGGGGGTGATAACATTTTTTACTGAGCACTTCCCATACGCCAGACACATTTTTATTATGACATTTTATTTTGAAATAATATAAAACTCGCAAAAAGTTGCCAAATAGTGCAGAGAATGCCCATGTACCCTTCATTCAGATTCTCCTAGTGGTAACACCTTTTTTTTTTTTTTTTTTTTTTTGAGACGGAGTTTCGCTCTTGTTACCCAGGCTGGAGTGCAATGGCGCGATCTCGGCTCACCGCAACTTCCGCCTCCCGGGTTCAGGCAATTCTCCTGCCCCAGCCTCCTGAGTCGCTGGGATTACAGGCACGCGCCACGATGCCCAGCTAATTTTTTGTATTTTTAGTAGAGGCAGGGTTTCACCATGTTGACCAGGATGGTCTCGATCTCTTGGCCTCGTGATCCACCCGCCTCGGCCTCCCACAGTGCTGGGATTACAGGCTTGAGCCACCGCGCCCGGCCCCAACACTTTTTTTTTTTTGAGACGGAGTCTTGTTCTGTCTCCAGGCTGGAGGGCAGTGGCATGATCTTGGCTCACTGCAACCTCCATCTCCTGGGTTCAAGTGAGTCTCCTTCATCTGCCTCCCCAGCAGCTGGGATTACAGGCAAGTGCCATCACACCCGCTAATTTTTGTATTTTTAGTAGGGACAGGATTTCACCATGTTGGCCAGGATGGTCTTGATCTCCTGACCCGGTGATCCACCTGAATCAGCCTCCCAAACTGCTGGGATTCCAGGCGTGAGCCACCGCGCCCGGCTGGTAACACTTTTTATAAGGATAGTACACTGTCAAAACTAGGAAAATGACGTAGATATTATGCTGTTAACTCAGGTAGAGACCTTACATGGATTTCATCATTTTTTACATCTCTCTCTCTCTGTCTCTCTCTCTATCCCATCCCCACTGTCTGTCTCTGTTTCTGTCTCTCTTTCATGTCTATAGATAAAGGTAGCCATCACCACAATTGGGATACAGAACTATTTCATCACTATAAAGAAATTTTCAGCCTGGGCACTGTGACTCACACCTATAATCCCAACACTTTGGGAGGCTGAGATGGGTGAATCATTTGAGGTCAGGAGTTCGAGACCAGCCCAGTCAGCATGGTGAAATCCCATCCCTACTAAAAATACAAAAAATAGCTGGGTATAGTGGTGCATGCTTGTAGTCCCAGCTACTTGGGAGGCTGAAGCACCTGAATTCTATGAGGTACCTAAAATGATTAATCAAGTTCATCGCGACAGAAAGTAGAATGGTGGCTGCCAGCAGCTGCTGGGAGAACGAAATGGGGAGTTGATGAGTGAGTGCAGATTTTCAGTTTTGCAAGATGAAGAAAGCCTGGAGATTGGTTGCATAACAGCGTGAATACACTTAACGCTACTGAAGTAAGCACTTAAAAATGAATAAGGCTGGGCGTGGCGGCTCATGCCTGTAATCCCAGCACTTTGGGAGGCCAAGGTGGGCAGATCACCTGAGGTCAGGAGTTTGAGACCAGCCTAGCCAACATGGAGAAACTGAGGTCTCTACTAAAAATACAAAATTAGCCAGGCATTGTGGTATGCACCTGTAATCCCAGCTACTCAGGAGGCTGAGTCAGGAGAATTGCTTGAACCTGGGAGTCTGAGATCATGCTGCTTCACTCTCCAGCCTGGACAACAGAGCAAGACTCTGTCAAAAAAAAAAAAAAAAAAAAAAAAAGGCTAGCCAAAGGCTAGGCACGGTGGCTCACACCTGTAATCCCAACACTTTGGGAGGCTGAAGCGGGTGTATGGGTGGATTATGAGGTCAGGAGTTTGAGACCAGCCCGGCCAACATGGTGAAACCCCATCTCTACTAAAAATACAAAAATTAGCTGGCTGTCGTGGCGCACGCCTGGAATCCCAACTGCTGTGGGCCATATGGTTTCTGTTATAACCAATCAACTCTGCTTCATTGAACAAATCATACTCAATATATAAAATGAGTAAGCATGGCTGTGTTCCAATAAAACTTTTATCTACAAAAAAAAAAAAAAAAAAAAAAAAAAACCAAAACAACAAAAACTCCTGAGGCTTACCTGGGTTACAGACTTTGTGAAACATCATTTAGTCCGCTGTGTAAGCTATACCACACTGACTAAGTGTGAGCACTGGTGATGATTCCCTTACTTGTTTTCAGTGGACATAAATGATACGGCCCCAGCTTCCTTCTTAAGGTGCACTGTTTTAAAAAGCCATAAAAACTCAGGAAAAGCTCCTAACTGTGAAGATGAACAATTTCGCTCATCTTCATCTGCTGCTTTAATCCAGGTTTAGTTGCAATGAAAGTAAACCTCAGGCCAGATGCTAGGAAGGGGCATACTGAGGAAGTTTAGGAGGGAAAAGTTGATTAAATACCTTGGGAATATGGAGCTCTGGTGTGGGCATCCTCCTTGGTTGAAAAGTATATTCAAAGCAGTTATTGAATTCCAAAGAGAAACCACAGCAACAATAAAACAATTTCTCCAGGTGGGATGAAGATCTTGGTTAAGCTGGATGTATTTATATTTCATGTTTTGCTGTCACAAAACGAATCCCTGGGCCGTTCGTTTGAAGCTCCCTGGTGAGCATGGGTTTATTACTATCATCTATGAAATCTGAATGATCAGAAAGGATAGGGCCGGGTGTGGTGGTTCACCACTGTCATCCCAGCACTTTGGGAGGCCGAGGTGGGCAGATCACTTGAGGCCAGGAGTTCAAGACCAGTCTGGCCAACATGGCAAAACCTCGTCTCTACTAAAAATACAAAAGTTAGCCAGACGTGGTGGTGCGCTCCTGTAATCCCAGTTACTCGGGAGGCTAAGGGAGGAGAATCGCTTGAACTGGGGGGCGGAGGTACCAGTGAGCTGAGGTCGTGCCACTGCACTTTAGTCTGGACGACTAAAGCAAAACTGTCTGAAAACAACAATGACGTGGAGCCAGATGATTGGTCTGCGCCAACTCTGGGGCAGGCACTGTGCATGAGGTGGAATCGTCATCTTGGTGTGTGAAAAGTGTGAGCTATACGGCAGGGCTCAGAGAAGTCAAGGAACCTTCCCAAAATTAGACAGCAGGGAATGGCTCACAGGATTGTAGGACTCCAAATTTCTTTTCTTCTTCTTTTTTTTTTTTTTTTTTTTTTTTTTTTTTG
>NW_022437084.1:1544628-1557709 GCF_009761245.1 Sapajus apella | reverse complement strand
TTTTTTTTTTTTTTTTTTTTTTTTTTGAGATGGAGTCTCGCTCTGTCACCCAGGCTGGAGTGCATTGGTGTGATCTTGGTTCACTGCAACCTCCACCTCCTGCATTGAAGCGATTCTCCTGCTTCAGCCTTCCGAGTAGCTGGGACTACAGGCGCCCACCACCACGCCCGGCTGACTTTTGTATTTTTAGCAGAGACGAGCTTTCACCATGTTGGCCAGGGTGGTCTCGAACTCCTAACCTCAAGTGATCCACTCACCTCGGCCTCCCAAAGTGCTGGGATTACAGGCTTGAGCCACACGCCTGGCCCTAAACTCCAAATTACACGCCCCTCCCACAACTTTCCCAGGTCCCAGCTCAGTTCTTTCAAAGGCCTCCAGGTGGCGCGACAGAGCAAATGGTGGATTCCGCTAACTTGGCGTTACAATTTCTTCCCGGGCTGCTTGCCGGGTGGGGCGCTTGAACGTGCACACGAAACACCTGGGAATCTCGTGAAACTGCTGCTTCTGGTTCAGCTGATCTGGAGTGGGATTCTGTTTTTAACTCGCTCCCAGGGCCTTGCTTTGAGCAGCAAGAGCTTGGTTCGGTGGGATGAACAGCCCTGGCCACACCTGTGCAGGCAGAGAACTCCAGAACAATAACAGTGACGTTCATAACGATCGCAAACAACCATTGCCACATGTTTATTCTGTCCTGGCCTCTGTGTTCCTGCCTTGATGCGCATTCCCTCCTTTACCACTCAAGGCAGTCTTACGAAGTAGCTTCATTTTACAGAGTAGGAAACAGGTAGAATTGAACCAGTCTGTCTGTTACACCCCTTCCCTTTTTCCTACAGTAAAGATGCCATCCCTGGGGGACTGAGCCCAAAGCATGGGAAGGGGAAGAGAGGCCGGGGCTCTGGGGCATTAGCTGCAAAGCCGAGGAGTGGAACAAGGCCACTGAGACAGTGGGATTGTGGGAATTAGGAGGAAGAGTGAGATCAAGGATCTGCAAAGGGTCGTCGCGGTGGTTTAGGCTTGTAATCCCAGCACTTTGGGAGGCCGAGGTGGGCAGATTGCTTGAGGTCAGGAGTTCGAGACCAGCCTGGCCAACATGGTGAAACCCCGTCTCTACTAAAAATACAAAATGTTAGCCAGGCATGATGGTGCGTATCTGTAGTCCCAGCTACTTAGGGGGCTGAGGCAGGAGAATTGCTTGAACCTCAGAGGCGCAGGTTGCAGTGAGCTGGGATCGTGCCACTGCACTTTAGCCTGGGTGACAGAGCAAGACTTCTCCAAAAATAAATAAATAAATAAAGATCTGCAAAGGAAGCTGAGATCCTGCACTACCTCCCTTACGACTCTCACCACAGGAATCATTCTCTCTCTTTCTCTCTCTCCTTGTTTCTCCCTCTCTGCTTGCCATTCTCTTTCTAGGTCTCTCTCTGGGTCTCTTTCTCTTCATCCCCCCTCCTCCCTCCCACCTTTCCTTCCTCAATCCCTCTTGCTCTCCCTATGTCCTTCTTCCATCACTTTCTCTATGGTCAGTGTCTCAGTCTCTCCTTCTCTCTCTCTCTTTTTCTTTGTGTCTCCATCTCCAAAGCTAGCTCTTCCTCTCTTTCTGAGTCTTTCTCTACCCTCCCTGCCCCGAGTCTCTTTAAATTTGAGCCTTGCTGGTAAGGCGGTGTGAGCCTACAGTCCCAGCTACTCGAGAGGAGGATCCCTTGAGTCCAGGAGTTAAGTACAGAGCCTGGGCAACATAGCAAGATTCTGTCTCAAAAGAAAAATTCCAAGTCTGTCTGTCTCCTGAGTTGCTCACTTTAAGCCTCTTTGAGTACATCTGCCTTAAATTTATTCCAGTATGTCTCTCTCTTCCTCTCTTTCTTCCTCTTTTTCCCTTCCTCTCTCCCTTCTTCCTCTTCCCTCCAAATCTGTCTGTCTCTCTCCATCTCCATCTCTCCGAGTTTGTCTTTACGTCTCTGAGTCTCTCTCCTTTTTTTTTTAAGCCTGTTACCCAGGCTGAAGTGCAATGGCACAATCTTGGCCCACTTCAACCTCTGCCTCCTGGGTTCTAGTGATTCTCCTGCCTCAGCCTCCCGAGTAGCTGGGATTACAGGCACCCACCAATATACCCGGCTAATTTTTGTATTTTTAGTAGAGATGGTGTTTCACCATGTTGGCCAGGCTGGTCTTGAACTCCTGACCTCAGGTGATCAGCCCACCTCAGCCTCCCAAAGTGCTAGGATTACAGGGGTGAGTCACCGTGCCCAGCAGAGTCTCTCTTTCTTTAAAGTTCTCGGAGTCTCCCTCTTCCTTGCTTCCTACCCCTTCACCTCACATCCTTCTGGCTTTGGCCCTAGGTACCTACGTTTGCTTTCATTGGCACAACCTAGTGTTGTGTATGTGGGCAGGGGGTCAGGACTCCTACATCCTTGACTCAAATTCCGGCTCTGCCAAGTACCAGCTGCAGAATTTGAGCCAAATTCACCAAACCTCCCTCCTCATCAGCCTCCTGGCTTGCTGAGGGCCTCCCTCCTAAGGTTTCTGGCAGGACCAGGAGGGATAAGCATGCAATGAATGCAGTGAGGTGTTTGGCACTCCATGAATGGTAGCTCTTGTCATCGCCATCATCATCATCATTATTACTAATAAAAGGTAACCCACAGCCAGCCTCTCTGTAGCCAACAATTAGATGCTTATCTGGTGTGTGGAATGCATGGGGGGAGGGGCCCTCCCACCATAAAATTGGGGCCACTCCCTGACCTCAGTTTCTCACCAGGATCAACCACCCCAAGAGCGAGGACATGGGGCGGAGGATGCGCCAGCTTTCTGAGCCACACCTGCTGACACTTTTCACCCTCAGTCAAAGCCTGTCTGAGATCCTCATCCAGTTCTGTGCATTTCATTGTTTTTCTTTTTTAAAAGTTACTTATTTCTTTGCTTTTTTAGAGACAGGTCTTCCTGTGTTGCCCAGGCTGGTCTTGAACTCCTGGGCACTAACGATCCTCCTGCCTTGGCTTCCCAAAATGCTGGGATTACAGGCGTGAGGTGCAATTCTGTGGGTTTCAGAGGGATGTGTATTCAGGCGTGAACCAGCCACCGATGGGTTAGATTAAGTGTCTGGTTTAACAAGGCAGGGGTATAAAACAGCATCAGGAGGTAGCCACAGTTAGCAGAAACCACAACACACACACACACACACACGCACACACACACACACACACACACACACACACACACAGACACACAGGGCTCAGCCCCAAGTCAACATCCATGCAAGCTATGGCTTGGCAATCAAACAAGCTACTTTTTACTCTGTGTATAGCTTAGGTGAACAGGCTGAGTATTAAATGCATTATTATCATCACTGGTTCACACAGAATTCTTTCTTCATTCTCTCTCTCCTTCCCTGCCTTTCCTCCCTCCCACTATCCCTCAGTCTTACCAGATGTGCAGTGTGGCTCTTATACGTGTGTGATTTTAATTTATGCAACTGGCATCTGATGATCGTCTTTATCCTGAGCCACTTTGAAAATAGCAACTGTGTTGTTAAGGCCCACCTATGCTATTGTATGTTCTTTTTTTTTTTTTTGATTGGAGTTTCACTCTTTTTGCCCAGGCTGGAGTGTGATGGCATGATCTCGGCTCACAGCAACTGCCACTTCTTGGCTCAAGCGATTCTCCTGCCTCACCCTCCCGAGTAGCTGGGATTATAGGCATGCGCCACCATGCCCAGCTATTTTTGTATTTTTAGTAGAGACGGGGTTTCTCTATGTTGGTCAGGCTGGTCTTGAACTCCCGACCTCAAGTGACCCATCGGCCTCAGCCTCCCAAAGTGCTGGGATTACAGGTGTGAGCCGCCGCACCTGGCTGTGTGTTCATACTTGTGTTTGTTGCATCTGACCACTGCATAGAAACTTCATGGTGGGGTGTCTACCATATTCACACGATTCCCTGCTGATGGGCACTCGGTGGCTTCCAGCTTCTGGCCACTGCAAAGAACACTGCAAGGCACAAGCTTGTACATGTCCCCTTGTAGGTGTGTAAGAATTTCTTTGGGATGTATAGCCAGGAGAGAAATCGCTGAGTCACAGGGTGTGTGTATACTTGTTTGGTGAAATAACGTCAGCTCCATCTTCATAATTAGAGACACCACAGTCAGCCCAGTTGCACTTGAACATTCTAATGTCTTCACATCCCTGACAGCCCTTGACCTTATTCACCCTTCTCATTTCCCCCAGACTGCTTGAGGTAAAGTGATATCTCATTGTTGTTTCAGTATCTAGCAAGTTTGAACAACCTCCCTCACCCCCACCCCCGTCTCTCTCTCTCTCTCTCTCTCTCTCTCTCTCTCTCTCTCTCTCTCTCTCTCTCGACAGGATCTCACTCTGGGATCTTGGCTAACAGCAGCCTCCTAGGCTCAAGTGATTCTCTCACCCCAGCCTCAAGAGTAGCTGGGACCACAGGCCCACACCACCATGCCTGGCTAATTTTTCATATTTTTTGTAGAGGCTGTGTTTCGCCATGTTGCCCAGGCTGGTCTTGAGCTCCTGAACTCAAGTGATCTGCCTGCCTTAGCCTCCCAAAGTGCCAGGATTACAGGCATGAGCCACTGCGCCTGGCCTTGAACATCTGTGTATGTATGTTAGCTTTTGGGGTTCTGCTTCTACAAATCACCTGTTTCTAGCTTTTATCCATTTACCCATAAGGATATCCATCTTTTTTTCACATTAATTCACAGGTGCTTCTTGCATATTGTAGGTTCGAGTTCTTTGTCCATTTTGGATATTAAAAATAACTTTTCCCATTCTGATAAATGCCTATTAATGGTCCTTACCTTCCCTTAAACCAAGATGTTTAATTTTTTATATAATCGAACTAATCAATGTTTTGTCATATGATGTGTGTTTTTTAAGTCTTAAGAAGTCATTCCAGACAGGCACGGTGGCTCATACCTGTAATCCCAGCACTTTGGGACGCCAAGGTAGGCAGATCACTTAAGGTCAGTAGTTTGAGACCAGCCTGGCCAACATGGCAAAACCCCCGTCTCTACCAAAAGCTACAAAGAGTAACTGGATGCAGTGGTACCCGCCTGTAGTTCCAGCTACTTGGGAAGCTGAGGCATGAGAATCGCTTGAGCCTGGGAGGCAGAGATTGTAGTGAGCCGAGGTTGTGCCACTGCACTTCAACTTGGGTAAGATTCTGTCTCCAAATATATATATAATATATTATATATATAGGTGAAAAAAATATGTATGTACCTACCATGTTTTTTTCTATTAATTTTATAATATCTTTCACACAGTGGTCCTTAGTACAGCTGGAATCCACCTTCACTTGTAGTATGATAAATCTAGGTTTATTTTTCTCTGCACAGTGGACCAGTTTTTCTAATGCCACTTACTAAATATACCATCGTTCTCCCACTAATTTGTGTTGCTATTTTATGTTATATGAACTCCCTAATATATTATATGATGATACATCCATTTCCTATGGTTCCCTTTCTGGGATCTCTCTCCTGCCTCTCTGGTCTACTTGTCTGTTCTTGCACTGATCCCACCCTTTTTTAAAAACATTGATTTTGTTTTGTAGCATGTCTTCATATCTAGTAGGGCAAGGAGCTTATTTCTTGCACCACCACAGCCCTATTTTTCTCACCGCTTACATCACCATGCAGGAAATACACTGATATCCTCCACCCTTAATGGGAATGATGTACAGACACCTGTCCCCTCCTGGCTCTGGATCCAGCCTCCATGTTAAAAAGGACACATCCTCATCCCGGAGAAGAAAGTTGAGGCTGCCCAGGAAAATGTGCGCAATGTCTTAGCTCAGCTCTCAGTTTCTAGAAATTTCATTTCCCATGCCCTCCTCTCTATATCAGCATATAGAAAACCAACTACAGTAGCCCAGACACCCAAGATTGTATTCTGCCCATTCCAAGCCCAGACGTAGGAAGTCCATGCATGGAGCTCTTAAGGAAATCATCAGAAATATGAGCTGCTTTTTGTAATCCCATCTTTTTTTTTTTTTTTTTTTTTTTTTTTTTTGTAGCTGGGGCTGCAGGTGCACACCACCACAGCCGGCTAATTTTTTGTATTTTTAGCAGAGATGGGATTTCACCATATTGGTCAGGCTGATCTTGAACTCCTTACCTGATGATCTGTCCACCTTGGCCTCTGAAGTGCTGGGATTATAGGCATGAGCCACTGCGCCCGGCCTGTAATCCCATCTTTATCCTTTAGCTTTTAATTTCATCATGCAAGGTGGCTGGTCCACCTCCAGGCATCCATATTCCAGGTGAGAGGAAGCAGAAGGGTTTTTTCTTTTCTTTTTTCTTTCTTTTTTGAGATGGAGTCTGGCTCTGTCGCCCAGGCTGGAGTGCAGTGTTGTGATCTCGGCTCACTGCAACCTCTGCCTCCTGGATTCAAGCGATTCTCCTGCCTCAGCCTCCTGAGTAGCTGGGATTACAGGTGCCCAGCTAATTTTTGTATTTTTAGTAGAGATGGGGTTTCACCGTCTTGGCCAGGCTGGTCTTGAACTCCTGACCTCCTGATCCACCCACCTCGGCCTCCCAAAGTGTTGGGGTTACAGGCATGAGCCACCGTGCCCACCTACTCCCTCTCTTTTATCAGAAAAACAAAAACTTTCCCAGAAACTCCAGCTTTGTTTTATTGCTTAGAGCTGGATCTCATGGCCACCCGGATGTATCCAGGTCATGTGCCAATCTAAGCAATACTTGGGCTCGTCAGTCATGCAGTGAGAAGAATGATAAGTACATCTCAGTTGCACCCAGCTTGCCCTGTGCCAAGTCAGACAAGTCACAAAACACCAACCTCTGCATCTTAGTCCACTCGCATTTCCCTTCTGTTTGCCTGTTTGCCCTTGAGCCCGAACCTGATGGGGAAATGCATCCAGGCTCGGCCATTACCAAGAATCAGCGTGGGAATAGTGCTTGCATCTTTGGCGGATAGAGAGCCAAGCACACTGCTTCTCCTAAACTCTTTTTTATTTTTCTTGAGACAGGGTCTGGCTATGTTGCCCAGGCTGGTCTCAAACTCTTGGGCTCAAGCAATCCTCCTGCCTCAGCCTCTGAAGTAGTTGGATTACAGCTGTGAGCCACCACGCTTGGCCTCTCTTCTTTCCATCACGGTTTTAGCAATTGTTCCACCAGCATACTACCTTTACAACTGTTGAAGAAACTAGAAACTACCCAAATGTCTCCTCATAGTAAAAAAAACGGATCAATATATCAGAATACATTTACACAATGGTGTACTGTGCCGTAATGAGAATGAAACATTGACAACCATAAACAAAAACCACACAATATGTAATATTGAGCCCCCGCCCCCCCCCCCCCCAAAAAAAAAAAAGGCTGGATGTGGTAGCTCACTCCTGTAATCCCAGCACTTTGGGAGGCCAAGATGGGCAGATCATGAGGTCAAAAGATCGACACCATCCTGGCCAACATGGTGAAACCCTGTCTTTACTAAAAATACAAAAATTAGCTGGGCGTGGTGGCATATGTAGGTAGTCACAGGCTTGAACCTGGGAGGCAGAGGTTACAGTGAGCCAAGACTGTGCCACTGTACTCCAGCCTGAACAACAAGAGTGAGACTCTGTCTCAAAAAAAAAAAAGAAAAAAGCCCAACACAAAATAATATAGTACACTAATGAGTTTTTATTTATATAAACTTATAATACTTCTATATATCTATCTAGGTAAATAAGTTTTGTGTTTATACGTTGTTCATAAATGGGCAAAATTAACTTATAGTGATAGATGTCATGAAAGTCCCTATACTTAGGGAGAAGTCATGAAAGTCACTACCCTTGGCCAGGTGCGGTGGCTCACGCCTGTAATCCCAGCACTTTGGGAGGCCACGGTAGGTAGATCATGAGGTCAGGATTTCCAGATCAGCCTCGCCAACATGGTAAAACCCCGTCTTTACTAAAAATACAAAAATTAGCTGGGCTCAGTGGCACGCACCTCTAATCCAAGCTACTTGGGAGGCTGAGGCAGGAGAAACACTTGAACCCAGGAGGCAGAGACTGCAGTGAGCCGAGATCGTGCCATTGCACTCCAGCCTGGGTAACAGAGCAAGACCCCATCCCAGAAAAAAAAAAAAAAAAAAAAAAAGTCGCTACCCTTGCAGTGAGGGAGTTAGGTAGTGGTGGAAGTGGCTACACTTGGCAGGGAAGGTAGTGACTGCAAGGGGACCCCACTAGTTTTTCTGGGGAGCTCTTTATGTTCTGTGGCTCCGTCTGGATGCTGGTTACAAGGGCATGTTCTGTTTTGTGAAAATCCACTAGCATTTATGATACTTCTGTGCATGTTTCTTTATGCTCATTATCCTTCAATAAAAGTTAATTTAGCCAGGTGGGGTGGCTCACAACCTGTAATCCCAGCACTTTGGGAGGTCGAGGTAGGCCGATCATGAGGTCAGGAGTTCAAGACCAACCTGACCAATATGGTGAAACCTCGTCTCTACTACAAATACAAAAATTAGCCAGGCGTGGTGGCATGAGCCTGTAATCCCAGCTACTCAGGAGGCTGAGGCAGGAGAATCGCTTGAAGCCAGGAGGCTGAGGTTGCAGTGAGCCCAGATCACACACTGCACTCCAGCCTGGTGACAGAGTCAGACTCTGTCTCAAAAAAAAAAAAAAAAAGAAAAAAAAGAAAAAGGTAATTTGATGACAGAATCCTGACTTCACTCAAGGAGCAGCTCTACGTGCTTTAGGGGAGCCCTCCACTCCAATCTCAAAAGAATAATCGTGTTTGGTTCAAATCAACCACGTTCATCTCTTCCCCGCTCCCCCTCCCCAAGTCTGTGACTGGCTCAGGAAAGGACATGTGACCCAATTCTGGCCGGTAAGAATAAGATAAAATTCTGCTGGGGTGGTTTCTGGAAACCTATCATCCTTCTCCAAGACAGACCCACTACGGGTGTTGATCTTAAGGATGATGACCCCCTGCCAGGGAGAAACAGACAGGAGCCCTGACACCCTGTGCCTGGAGCTGTCATTACCTGGGTTTCTTGATATGTGAAATTAAAACTTTATTTACTATTGAAGACAGCATGAATCTCCTCTTACTTGTCCCTCAAAGCAGCTTAACCAGAAACATCATTTTGGAAAACGCACTCAAGACTGCCCCTTAGTTAGGATTCTGCTCCTATCTAGATTTTTTTTTTAATATTTAAAAAAAAAAATTTGAGGCCAGTTGCGGTGGCTCACAGCACTTTGGGAGGCTGAGGCAGGTGGATCACCTCAGGTCAGGAGTTTGAGACCAGCCCGGCCAACATATCGAAAGCCTGTCTCTACTAAAAACAGAAAAATTAGCTGGGCATGGTGGCTCACACCTGTAATCAGCATTTTGGGAAGCCAAGGCAGGTGGATCATGAGGTCAAGAAATTGAGACCATCCTGGCCAACATGTTGAAACCCTGTCTCTACTAAAATACAAAAATTAGCTGGGTGTGGTGGCGTGCACCTGTATTTCCAGCTACTTGGGAGGCTGAGGCAGGAGAATCGCTTGAACCCGGGTGGCAGAGGTTGCAGTGAGCCAAGATTGTGCCACTGCACACTGCACTCCAGCATGGCAACAAAGTGAGACTCTGTCTCAAAAAAATATAAATATATATATATATATATATATGTATAAATTAGCCAGGCATGGTGGTGCACACCTGTAGTCCAAGCTACTCAGGAGGCTGAGGCATGAGAATTGCTTGAACTGGGGAGGCAAAGGTTGCAGTGAGCCAAGATTGTGCCACTGCACTTCAGCCTGGGTGACAGAGTGAGACTCTGTCTCAAAAAAACCAAACCATTGAATTACAACTGTACTATCTGCCCCTATTTTCACACCACATTACACACCCTGGCACTCCAGCCTTTCTGGAATGTCCCCTAAAAAGTTGTGAGGACTTGTAAATGGTTGGGCACAAAGTGGAAGAGAATGGTGATAATTATTGCATCATTTGGATATATGCTTTCTTCTCTCACACCATTGACTGTTTATCAGGCAACCACTTCTCATCTCTTCTTTCTTGCTGGCAAGGACTGTATCCGTGGCAGAGAAATGCCAGACACTCACTTTCCCAGCTTCTGTTGATGCTAGAGTGTCAGCACTGGGATCTTTTCCAGTGAGTGGTCATTGAGACCCAAGAACAGATCTGGGGGTGTGGGGAGACTCTGGAAAAGACTTTCTTTCCCAATGAAAAGAGCTCTGCCAACAGTCTCTCCTTCCTGCCTTTTGTCATGGTGTGTGAGGATGTGATGTCTGGAGCTGTGGCAGCCATTTTAAAGCCATGAGATTACAAGCCTAAAGGAGAAAGTTTGACATATTTTCTTCTTCCTGCTAGAACATAAGCTTAAAGAAGGCAGGGGTTTGGTGTCTGTTTTATTAATCAGCCTATCTCAAGTGTCTGTAACATTACCTGCTCTCATAGGCACTCATTAGTTGAATAAATGAATGAATGAATGAGTGCAGAGGACAGTAGAGAAGACAGATAGGTCCCTAATGATGTAATGTAGGAATCACCAAACCACAGTACTGCCCTCTTTTGGGGCTTCTTGTTATGTGAAATATTGCACGTCATTATTGCTTTATCCACTTTCAGTTGGGCATTTTGTTACTGATAAAAATTTTCTAGTGTTATTTCTTTTCGGGAATGTTCAGTTTCCAAGGTATTCTCTGGAGTGACTTTCTATAACTACCCCTGAGTATCTTGAGGAGTCTTAGAGCTGGATTGGCACGTGGAGATCATTATGTTTTAATCCTCCCATTTTACAGACAGAGAAACTGAGGTCCAGAAAAAGTACAAATGACCCTTACACAGGTCACTCAGCGCTGAAGACTGAAATGTCTGTCCATTGATGTGTTGTCTATTTCAGTGACCCCCATGCCCACAACCTTCTTAGGGGCCCTGCCCTGCCCACTGCTATGGATGAAGGGGTGGCTGGGGGATCTGTGTTGCACTTTTTGGGACCACCTTTCTGACTGGAGACAGAGTCTGTGTCTGACCCTAGGACAGCCAACTGGATTTTTTCCCTCTAGGGGTTATGAACTAAGAAAACCCAGTAACTGCAGCCAGTTACAGGGGTGACAGGAGATGCTCTGATGGGCAACAGGCAGTCAATGTGAGGAGAAAACAGGTGGGACGAGAAGAAAGAGACCGTGAGAGACACATAACTAGGGGAGAGGGGATAGAGATCACACAGGCAGCTGTTTCTGCCTTCACATTTTCCAATTTAAATTCACGGATATCCTTTTGGTAAGTGATGTGGCCTGGCTGTGTGTCCCCACCCAAATCTCTTCTTGAATTTTAATCTGAATCGTAATCCCCATGTGTTGGGGGCGGGATCTCGTGGGAGGTGATTAGATCATCGGCGTGGTTCCCCCCGTGTTATTCTTGTGATAGCAGTGAGTTCTGACAGGATCCGATGGTTTTGCAATTTTCCCCTTCACTCTGCACTTCTCCTTTCTGCTGCCCTGTGAAGGACATGTTTTCTTCCCCTTCCACCATGATTGTAAGTCTCCTGAGGCCTCCTCAGCCACGTTGAACTATGAGTCAGTTACCTCTTTCCTTTATAAATTACCCAGTCTTGGGTAGTATCTTGGGTAGTCTCTACGAAAAATACAAAAACTAGCTGGGGTTGGTGGCGCATGTGTGTAATCCCAGTTACTGGGAGGCTGAGGCAGGAGAGTCGCCTGAACCTGGGAGGTGGAGGTTGCAGTGAGCCGAGGTTGCGCCACCGAACTCCAGCCTGGGTGACAAAGTGAGACTCTGTCTCAAAAAAAAAAAAATTATCCACCTGGCCAATATTTATGAAAAAATGAGTAGTTTGACTGGACCTCTGTTCCTCACAACCCAAAAGTGACCTCCTAGACGAAACATATCAGCCTGGAGCAGGACGTGTGACTTGCTCACAGCCAGCCTGCACAGGGAGGAGACACACACAGAGTCCACTTCTCAGTCAGTTTATTTCTGGGACTGCATTCGGGTCACTGCTGCAGAGAAGGGATGGGACCAGAGAGAGACAGGGTCAGCCCATTGTCGGGGAAGGGGACCCTGAGTCCAGGAGACAGGGAGTCAGGGGCTGGAGAGAGGAACATTCATTCCCACCATCGCTGGGAAGGAACCAGGGTCTGAAAGGGGTGTCGGGGCTGTCCCTTTAGCAGGTGGGGATGTCGGCGTGCTAAGTCCTCGAACGACTCAGGAGTTGGCCTGGATGGTCTCCTGGATCCACTTGTTGAACTTGCAGAGGTTGGTGTAGACGCCAGGTCTGTTGGGCTGGGCACAAGGGTAATCTCCCCAGGACACGAGTCCCTGCAGGGAGCCATTGCACACCACAGGCCCCCCAGAATCGCCCTGCAGGAGGGAAGGGGAGCCACGAGAGAGGCAGAGACGCAGCAAGGTGGGTGGAAGGAGGCACAAGAGACCCAGAGACCCGCACAGATGGAGAAGGAGACAGAGACGGACACACAGAGGTGGGACGTGCAGAGATGAAGAGATGCAGAAAAAGACAGAGATGGTGAGGCAGGCAAAAAGAGACAAGAGGAAGAGTGCTATTAAGATTTCACCCCAAATCCAACTTTTTTTTTTTTTTTTTTTTTTGAGACGGAGTCTCGCTCTGTTACCCAGGCTGGAGTGCAGTGGCCTGATCTGAGCTCATTGCAGCCTCTACCTCCCAGGTTTAAGCAATTCTCCCACCTGAGCCTCTCGAGTAGCTGGGGCTACATGTGCCCACCACCAAGCCAGCTAATTTATTTATTTATTTATTTGAAACAGAGTCTCACTCTGTTGCCCAGGCTAGAGTGCAATGGTGTAATCTTGGCTCACAGCAACCTCCACCTCCCTGGTTCAAGCAACTCCCCTGCCTTAGCCTCCCGAGTAGCTGGGATTACAGGTGCACGCCACCATGCTTGGCTAATTTTTTTTTGTATTTTTAGTAGAGACAGGGTTTCACCACGTTGGCCAGACTGGTCTCCAACTCCTGGCCTCAGGTGATCTGCTTGCCTTGGCCTCCGAAAGTGCTGGGATTACAGGTGTGAGCCACCGCACCCAACTTATGTTTTTTTTTTTTTTTTTTTTTTT
>NW_022437084.1:1539375-1544528 GCF_009761245.1 Sapajus apella | reverse complement strand
ACCCAGGCTGGAGTGCAATGGCGTGATCTCGGCTCACCGCAACCTCCGCCTCCTGGGTTCAGGCAATTCTCCTGCCTCAGCCTCCTGAGTCGCTGGGATTACAGGCACGCGCCACCATGCCCAGCTAATTTTTTGTAGTTTTAGTAGAGACAGGGTTTCACCGTGTTGACCAGGATGGTCTCGATCTCTTGACCTTGTGATCCACCCGCCTCGGCCTCCCAAAGTGCTGGGATTACAAGCGTGAGCCACCGCGCCCGGCTGTTTAGTATTTTTTAGTAGAGACGGGGTGTCACCATGTTGGCCAGGCTGGTCTTGAACTCCTGGCCTCAAGTGATTCGCCCACCTTGGCCTCCCAGCTTATTTTTTGTATTTTGTAGTAGAGACAGGGTTTCACCATGTTGGCCAGGCTGGTCTCAAACTCCTGGCCTCAAGTGATATGCCCACCTCGGCCTCCCAGAGTGCTCGGATTACAGGCGTAAGCCACCGCGCCTGGCTTCTAAGTCCAGCCTTTAGACCCCATTTGTCACTGTCCACTCAATCTTCCTCTTCCGGATTCCTCTTGTCCACACGTCATTTCCGGGATCTGTGAGCCTTCCTCTCTGCATCTCGAATCTCTGTCTCTACTTTCGTCCCAGTCTGTCTCCCTCGTCCTGTATTTCCTGACCTCTCTCTCTGTCTCTTTCACTCTCCCCTCTGGCCTGTGCATGCCTTATTTCTCTTACTCGACACACTCCTTCCTCCCTCGGACTTCACCAATCCATCCTTATACCTCCCTTCTGCAAAACTACATTCTCAGCCCCTGGAGGAGGGCTTCTCAACATGGGCACCATGGGTGCCTGAAGCTGGATAATGGTTTCTTGTGAGGCCTGCCCTGTGCCTCACAGCACCCTTGGCCTCTACCCACTAGATGCCAGTAATGTCCCCTCCACACAGTTGTGACAACAAAAATGTCTCCTGGTATTGCCGATGTCTCCTAGGGGGCAGAATCACTCCCGATAGAAATCCATTTGCTTGCCAGGCGCGGTGGCTCATGCCTGTAATCCCAGCACTTTGGGAGGCCGAGGCGGGTGGATCACGAGGTCGAGAGATCGAGACCATCCTGGTCAACATGGTGAAACCCCGTCTCTACTAAAAATACAAAAAATTAGCTGGGCATGGTGGCGCGTGCCTGTAATCCCAGCGACTCAGGAGGCTGGGGCAGGAGAATTGCCTGAACCCGGGAGGCGGAGGTTGCGGTGAGCCGAGATCACACCATTGCACTCCAGCCTGGGTAACAAGAGCCAAACTCCATCTCAAAAAAAAAAAAAAAAAAAAAAAATCCATTTGCTTGGACTGATTTGCATTTCCTGTCCTCAATTCCCCATGCCTCCCTATAATTACCGTCCTATAGTATTACTGCTCTTCAACCTTCCTTCTTTCCTTCCTTCCTCTTTCCCTCCCTCCCTCCCTTTTTCTTGTCTTTTTCCCTACCTCCTTCCTTCCTCTTTCCCTCCCTTTCTTTTCTCTTTCTCTCTCCCTTCCTGTCTCCCTCTCTCCTTCCTTTTCTTTCTTTCTTTCCTTTCTCTCCTTCCCTCCCTCCCCCTCCCCCCTCCCCTATCCCTCCCTCCCTCCTTCCTTCTTTCCCTCCCTCCTTCCTTTTTTCCCTCCCTCCTTCCTTCTTTCCTTTCTTTCTCTTTTTGACAAAAAGATCTTGCTCTGTCACCCAGGCTGCTGTCTGGAGTGCAGTGGTGCAGTCATGGCTTACTGCAGCCTCAAACTCCTGGGCCCAAGTGATCCTCCCACCTCCAGATCCTTCCAAGTAGCTGACATTACAGGTGCAAGCCACCACACCCGCTAATTTTTTAAAAGAATTTTAGTACATATTTATCTATCTCTTTATTATCTGTTTTCCACTCAGGAAACATGAGCTCCATGCAGCAGGAATTTGGTCTGTTTTGCCTGATATTCCTGGGGCAACATAACCACTTTGCCAATATTTATGAAGAAAATGAAAAGTAGCTCGAGTGGACCTCTGTTTGGGGTAGAGAGAAATATCTATCTCCCAGCTGGGCAGGGTAGCTCACACCTGTAATCCCAGGAATTTGGAAGGCTGAGGCCGGCAGGTCACTTGAGGTCACGAATTCAAGACCAGCCTGGCCAACATGGTGAAACCCTGTCTCTACAAAAAAAAAAAAAAAAAAAATTAGCTGGGCATGGAGGTGAGTGCCTGTTATCCCAGCTACTTGAGAGGCTAAAGTGGGAGAAACGCTTGAACCTGGGAGACTTGCAGGCTGCAGTGAGCTGAGATGGCGCCACTGGGCTCCAGCCTGGGTGACAGAGCGAGACTTCGTCTCAAAGAAAGAAAAAAACCAGAAATATCTGTCTCTGTTAGAGATAGATAAATATGTACACACTACAATAATTATGTAAGTGGTATAAATAAAATCTTCAAAAATAAAAACAATTAGTATTTTTTGTATTTTTAGTTGCCAAGGCTGGTCTTGAACTCCTGAGATCAAGTGATCTTCCCACTTCAGTCTCCGAAAGTGCTGGGATTACAGGTATGTGCCATTGCACCTGGCCTCACTTCTTATTTATGCAAAATATGAATAATTACAGAGTCCTGGCATCAGTTATTAGGAGAGCCAAGATTTACCTTTTCCCCAGCAGCAGACATTGTTTCAAGGCAAACAAGCTTAGTTGCGTGGACCTCTAAATTGCAACTTTCTTGTAGTTTAATTTCTCTCATTACTTTGTAATTTAATATCTCTGCCGAGTTTCTTTTGTTAGCTAACTGCTCTGAGCTTGACTCCTTGTCTGTAAACAGGACTAATAAGAACAGCTGAATGAGTGAGTGAGCTGAGGCACGCGAACTACTTAAAACTGTCCAGCAATTAGTGAGCCGCTTTCACTTTTACACCTTTAGTATTAGTATTGTTGTAGTTGTTATTATTTCCTGCTTGTAGCTTTCAGTGGTCACACCCAGACCATACACTGGTCTGAAAAAACAAAACAAAACACCTTGACGTCTGGAAAAACAAGATACTAATGTTGCCAACAGAAGGGCTAGTTTTAAATGCCACAATTCGAATGAGCTGTGCCTTCTTCTGCTAAAAATGTTCCCCCTCTCCACCCACCCCGACACCCAGGGCACAGAGAAGAAACTGGGAGACCTAGGAAGTTGTTGCAATTGTCAGGTCTGTACAATTTTGTGGGGAGCTTTGCTTTTTTTTTTTTTTTTTTTTTTTTACAGAGTTTTACTCTTTTTGCTCAGGCTGGAGTGCAGTGGCGTGATCTCGGCTCACCACAACCTCTGCCTCCCGGGTTCAAGCTATTCTCCTGCCTCAGCCTCCTGAATAGCTGGGATTACAGGTGCCTGCCACCACACCCAGTGAACTTTTGTATTTTTAGTTTCATCATGTTGGCCAGACTGGTCTTGAACTCCTGACCTCATGATCCACCCACCTCGGCCTCCCAAAGTGCTGGGATTACAGCCATGAGCTACCACACCTGGCCTTTTTTACTTGTTTTAATGTGGCTGCTAGAAAATTGGAAACGACATAAGCAGCTCAGCATTCTTTCTACTAAACATCACTACCCTAGGGCATGAGCCCTGTGAGAACAGGGGTCCTAACTGTCTTGGTGATTGCTGGATTCCCAGAACTTGACAAAATCCCATGTTATCGAGTTGGCACTCAGTGTGTATCTTCTGAATAAGGAGTGAAGTGTCCTCACCTGGCAGGAGTCTCTACCTGCCTCGTCACCGGCACAGAACATGGTGTCATCTATCTGTCTCGGGTAGGCATCCTCGCACCTTTTCCGACTTAGCACCGTGATATTCAGGCACTGGAGGGTCTTGGGGAAGTGCACTGTCAAACAGGAACACAATGAGAGGCGGAGAAAGATGGACAGCGGCAGAGACAGGTAGGTATCAAGAAGAAACCTGGGGCTAGGCATGGGCGCTCACGCCTGTAATCCCAGCACTTTGGGAGGTTGAGGTGGTGGGATCACGAGGTCAGGAGTTCAAGACCAGCCTGACCAAGATAGTGAAACCCCATCTCTACTAAAAATACAAAAATTAGCCAGGCACGATGGCAGGAGCCTGTAATCCCAGCTACTCAGGAGGCTGAGGCAGGAGAATCGCTTGAACCCGGGAGGCAGAGGTTGCAGTGAGCCACGGACTCCAGCCTGGGTGAGAGAGCAAGACTCCATCTAAAAGGTGGACACTCACCTTGGGGGCTGTTGGTTGTCCCCCAGCCAGATACCAAACACTTTGTCCCAGCAGATGGACAATGGGAGGAGACGTTGATGGGCTTGACATCTTTAGTGAAGCGAATTCTTCTGTTCAGTTTGATGAGCATGAGGTCGTTGGAGTGGCCAGGGTGGGTGTAGCCAGGGTGGGGGATGGATTTGATCCCCTGGAACGTCTGCTGCCCAGATTCATAGACTGGTGACAGTGATTGGTGGCCGAGACGGACTCTGAAAACTCTGAGGAAGAGGGGGCAGGTCACTACCAACCCTGAGCTTCGTCTCCATGTCCAACGCCAATCGAACCCCACACCCAGCCCCAGCCTCACCCCCACCCCCACGCTCACCCCCAGCCCCCAAACCATCCTCAACTCCATCTTGGTCTCCAATCCCATGCCTGTCCCCTTCCCAATCCCAGTTCCAAACCCATCCCGTTCCCAACCCTAATCCTTTCCCTACCCAGAGGCCATCACCATATGCATTCTCAGCACAAATTCAGGCATCCCCAACCCCACCCAAAACTCCAATCCCCGTCCTTAATTCTGTATCTCTTCCCAGTCCCAACCCTATCTCCACTCCATCTTCATTTACACCCCAGCCCAATTTTCACCCACCCCCAATTCTAAAGCCAATGCTAATTCCACCTCCATCCCAAACCATTCAACAGATAAACGTTCCTAACCCCAAATCCAAATCATCCTTAGCTCCTTCCCATTCCCTACACAGCACTGTCCCCATCTAACCTCATCCTCCCACCCCACTGTCCACAAAACTCCATCCTTAGTCTTATCCGAAACTCGACCTGCTCCTGCTCCCACCAGACCTCGCCTCCAAACCCCCCACCCCACTTCCCCATCCCCACCAGCCCTCACCTCCATGCCCCTGACCCCTTCTCCATCCCCACCAGCCCTCACCTCCAAACCCCC
>NW_022437084.1:1511687-1534375 GCF_009761245.1 Sapajus apella | reverse complement strand
CCCCATCCCCCCCAGCCCTCCCCTCCAAACCCCCGACCTCACTTCGCCATCCCCACCAGCCCTCACCTCCAAACCCCCGACCTCACTTCGCCATCCCCACCAGCCCTCACCTCCATGCCCCTGACCCCACTTCCTCATCCCCACCAGCCCTCCTCTAGGAACCCCACTCACTGCTTCCTGCAGTGGGCGGCCGTGAGCAGCCACTGTGGATGCACCAACACCGCCCCGCAGTAGAGCTGGTTGGGTCCTAGCAGCAGCGCGGCCTGCCATTGCTGGCTGTGCTTCTCGCAGTCGGACCCATTGATGATGCGGCTGCTGCTGTTGTCTGACCAGGCGTCTTCCCTGGCCCCAGCTCCAAGGTCTTGGTTTCTCCCAGAGGGCCCAGTGTTAGAGGGGCTGCCACAGGAACCATCATCGTTTGCGAGAACACGCTCTGGGGTGGAAAATGGGTTAGGCGGGTCTCAGAGGCGGGGCTTGGGCTCGGGGTGGGTCTCAGACTCCAGAGGGCGTTCCAGCTAGAGGGTGGACCAGCTAGAGGGTGGACCAGCTAGAGGGTGGACCAGCTAGAGGGTGGGTGTCTGACCTGCTGAGGGGGCGGGGCCAGGGCCTAGGGACGGGGCCTGGAGAATAAGAGTGGCACCACTGAAGACCAGGCTTACGCCCAAGGACAGAGCCCAGGCTCAGGTAGGGTTACTGGACTCGTAACGGATTCCTGGAATTGGCTACAACTAAACGAGTGGCACCAGAGGAGGGTAAAATTGGGTACAGGATTCCTGGACAAGCTCAGGGATAGAGCCAAGGCTGTGGGGGCTGGAGCCTGGGGATGGGAGGGAGACCAGGGCTTTAGGGATGGAACTGCTCTCAAGAAGTGGGGCCAGGCCTCAGTGAATTGGGTCAGGGCTGGAGGCAGAGAGGGGTTTGGAGTCGACTTGGTTAGGGTCAAGGCCAGGGTTACGTGTTGGAATCTTCTATAAAGAGGTCTGAATTTGGGCAGGGCATGGTGGCTCACGCCTGAAACCTCAGCACTCTGGGAGGCCAAGGCGGGCAGATCACCTGAGGTCGGGAGTTCGAGACTAGCCTGGCCAACATGGTGAAACCCCATCTCTACTAAAAACATAAAAGTACCTGAGTGTGGTGGTGGGCGCCTGTAATCCCAGCTACTTGGAAGGTGGAGGCACGAGAATCACTTGAACCCAGGAGGCAGAGGTTGCAGTGAGCAGAGATCACACCACTGCTCTCCAGCCTGGGAGAAAGTGAGACTCTGTCTCACCAAAAAAAAAAAAAAAGCTCTGACTTTGGAGGGGGCTCTAGAAGGTGCCTGCAGCATAGGGGGTAGAGCCTGGCCCAAAGGGGTGTGGCCTGAGGCGGGGTTCGACTAGAGTCGGGCCTAGGGGCGTGGCTGAGGAAAGGGGTAGGGTCAGAGTTCATGGGCGGAGCTAGGATTCGGAAAGCAGGAGCTGGAAAGAAGGGCTCAGCTTAGGGGGCCATGTGGAGGGGAAGAGCAGGGCTAGGTTTCTGAATTCTCAGACGAAAACATGCCTCCCCAATCCTGTCAATCCCCTTCTCTCACACACAGACCTACAGACTGCATAGATGCCCTCCTCCATCCTCAGTCCTCCCGTGCCCATTCACTGGTTCTTACACTTTGTTTCGTTTTTGTTTTGTTTTGAGATGGAGTTTCCCTCTTGTTGCCCAGGCTGGAGCGCAGTGGCGTGATCTCGGCTCACCGCAGCCTCCACCTCCCAGGTTTAAGTGATTCTCCTGCCTCAGCCTCCTGAGTAGCTGGGATTACAGGTGTGCACCACTACACCCGGCCAATTTTGTATTTTTAGTAGAGACGGGGTTTCAACATGTTGGTCAGACTGGTCTCAAACTCCCGACCTCAGGTGATCCGCCTGCCTCGGCCTCCCAAAGTGGTGGGATTAGAAGCATGAGCCACCACACCTGGCCTGGTTCTTACCCTAGCTGATGACCCTGCCACCGCCATCATTCACCAACTCACCCCAGGAACCAGGCACACAACCGCAGTTACAGCCAAGCACGCATGCAGTTCTGCAGACAGGCACGCATTGCCTCCACAGATGCAGCTAACGGTGCAGCTCTGTGTCCAGGTACACACGCTCCCCAGGTACACACCCTCCCGGGCGGCCTCATCCGCAGTGTCTCAGTGCCACTCACAGATGCCCCGCGTGCTTAGATCTTTAGACTGCCACATACTCTTCTGCACACAGGCATGTTGACATGGTGACAAAATTATGCTTGCTGGACACTTGCACGCTGGTGCCCAGCATGGCACAGTGCAAGTCAGTCACCTAGCACGCATCTCCCAGAGACAGCCACCACTGCACCCTCTATCCCTCCAGGCAGGGACAGAAACTCCAGACACACTCCAGGCACCATCACACACACAGTAGCATTTACACAGCCTCACACAGACACACACAGTCACATACAGTCACCGGTACATAGAGCTTCAGGCAGTCACAAGGTCACAAATGTAGGCACCCGTAATGTCACACTCAGCCACAATCAGGTAATCGCCTGCAGGCACACAGTCGCACATTTCCGTGGTGACGACCACTTTTGTTGCATGCAATCCCAGGACCTCAGGGACAGGAACTGCAGATACCAGCAGTCATGTACAAAGCCAAGTTGCCACACACAGCCAAACGCACAGTAAACACCCCCAGTGCCACACACATTCACCCACAGAGTTGTGGAACTACACACAATCACAAAACCACACACACAGTCTCAAAGGGTCGGCGCCACCTGCTGCATGGTCACCTGATATGGGAAAAGGCGCCCTCCTCTCCCTCACACACCGTGGCGGTCACAAGGCCACATACAATCACACAACCATAAATACAGACAGAGGCTCACATTCACCCAGTCCTGGAGTCATGCCCAGACTCACACAGTTCCCCAGGGAACAGGCGTTCTAGTGTCGCAGGTACAGTCCCCCCAGTCCCATGCCCCGCCCACACCCCCTCCACGCCCCAGAGTTCTGGTTACCTGTGACTCCCAGAAGCAAGGCTGTGATCAGAGCACTGAGCACCCACATCCGGGGGCATCCTACTGTAGCCATGGCCGCTGCACCTGGATGGGGGGTGTCAGAGGTCTGGGAAGCCCAGGAGATCCAGGGAGCCCTTAACCCACTTCCCCTCCCTCCCCTACCTTATTTTCCCCAGGTAGAGAGGAGCTAGGACGCTGCCCCACCATCATGCTGTGCCGAGACCCAGGCACTATGGAATTTAGAAGACAAGAGTCTAGCAGCCTCCAGAGGGGGCGAGAAGGGGAAGACAGAGATGTGGGTGCAGGGCGTGCAGACACCTCTCCTTCCCTGCCTGCTGAGCCACCCTCCCCAGGCCTCACCTGCCCTGTCCCCCAGGTAGGGGGTGGGGGATTTGCTCCCGGCTCGGCTGAGGACTTCTCGGCCCGCGCCTTCCCGGCTGGCCGCTGCCTCCTCCTGGGCGTTGGGCGCTGCACGGGCCTGAGTTATAACCACGCACTGCTCCCTGGGGCGCATTCCCAGGCAGTGAGGTGCCTATCGGCCTCAGCAATCGCTCCTCCTGCTCCCCCATCTCCACCCCAGAGCACCCCCCACCCAGTCCTGAGTGCCACTCCCTGCCTTCCTGGCCCAGAAGATGGGGAGGGGTCTCCGGAAGCCAGGCCAGCCCCCTCCCTGCCTCCTCCAGCCTCAGGGATCTGGCCTCTCCCCAACTGTTCTGGCGCCTGGATCTCTTTCTTTCTGCCCTGTGTTTTTCTCATTCGACCACTCTGTCCCCTCGTTACTCCTTCTTCCACCTTCCTCTCTGTTTTTCCAGAGTCTTTTTCCATCTCTCCATGGTTCTCTCTCCAGCCTCCCTCTTTTTCTCTCCCTCCTCGCCTCTCTCTCACTCTGTCTCTCTCTGTCTGTCTGTGTCTCTCTGTCTCTGTCTCTGTCTTTCTCTGTCTCTCTGTCTCCTTGTCTGTCTCTCTCTGTCTCTGTCTCCCTCTCTCTCTCTGTCTCTCTGTCTTTCTCTGTCTCTCTCTCTGTCTCTGTCTCTGTGTCTCTGTCTCTGTGTCTCTGTCTCTGTCTCTGTCTCTCTCTCTGTCTCCTTGTCTGTCTCTCTGTCTCTTTCTCTGTCTCTCTGTCTCTCTGTCTCTCTCTCTCCCCGTCCCTCTCCAGCCTTGTTCCCCTCTCTTTGGGACTCAAGTGTGGCTATCTCCCTGTTCCTCTGTCTTTCTGTGCCTCTGTGATTCTTTCTTTTTTAAAGGTTCTGTATGATTTGTCAAATATACCTTAGAGTTCTCAGCCCATTTATTATTTTTTATTTCACTTCTGCTCTATTTGTTTACAGCATTTTTTTAAGGTATAATTGAGATACAACAAACTGCTTGTTTGTTTATTTATTTACCTGAGACAGAGTCTTGCTCCGTCGCCCAGGCTGCAGGGCAGTGGCGTGATCTTGGCTCTCTGCAAACTCTGCGAGCGATTGTCATGCCTCCAGAGTAGCTGGGATTACAGGTGTGCGCCACGACGCCCGGCTGATTTTTTTGTATTTTTTTAAAAGTAGAGACAGGGTTTCACCAGGTTGGCCAGACAAACTCCTGGCCTCAAGTGATTCACCCACCTCTGCCTCCCAAAGTGCTGGGATTACAGGCATGAGCCACTGCGCCTGGCCCAAACTGCATATTTAAAGGGCACAGTTTGATGGCTTTGGGGACCTGTCACATGGCCACCCATGATCAGGAGGATGGTCCTAGTCACCACCCTGAAAACTGTGCTCCTGCCCCTTTGTGTCTGGGATCCTCTGTTAATCTCTTTCTTTACACCTCTGTCTCCTTTGTGTCTTTCTCTATCTTCCCTTTTCTCTCTGACTCTGATTCTTCCCAGGCTGTCTGTGTGTTCTCTGTGTGTTTCTGCATTTGTATCATTCTGTCCCTTCCCTCTCTCTCTCATTCTCTCCCTCTGTCTCCCTGTCTGTACCTCCATCTCTCTCGCTCCCTCTTTTTTCCTCTCTCTCTCCCTCTCTCCTTTCCTCTCCTTCCCTCTCCCCTCCGTCTCCCTTTCCCTCCCTCTCTCTCTTTTCCTCTCCCTCTTTCCCTCTCCCTCTCTCTCCCCACAATCTCTCTCTCTCCCTCTCTCCTCCGTCTCTGTGTGTCTCTCTCTCTCTTTCCCTCTCTTTCCCTTTCTTCCTCCCTCCCTATCTTTCTGCCTCCCTCTCCCTGCATTCAGAGGGAGCCCCCAACTCCTTCTCCTGATTTCACTCTGGGCCCAGGACGCGGAGCAGAAAGAGGCAGGGACCCAGTCTGGGAACCTGCAGGTGCCAGGGCCCAGCTGGTGTGGCCAGGCATGGGTGAGACAGTTGGGCAGGGCTACCTGTTGATAGGAAAATAGGTCAAGAGGCCAGGAAAGGGGCAGATGGCTTGGGAAATGGGCATTGGGCAGGGAACCCGAAAGGTGGCTTCTCCGTCCCCACTCCTGGGCCATCCGAGGCCTCCTGTACTGACCTCTTCTCCACGCTGGCTGTTTTTTCTGTCTGCCTCCAGCTCTTTGCATCTGTCTTCGTGTCTCCCTGCCTCTGTCCTCACTAGGAAGCAAGAGCTAATTAAACATTCACCTGTGATGTGCCAGACTCAGGTGTCCGTGAACAAAATGGCAAAGATGCCGGAAGATCCTGCCCTCTTTGGGTCCTGATTCCTTGAGGGCGAAAAGCTAACCGAGCTGTGTTAAATAAGAGATTTTAGAGCCCTTAAGACTGGTTTTAGTGCACAGGAAAAAAAAAACAAAACTCGAAATAACAAAAACCTATTCTGAGATTTGTTTTGATTATGGTAATTAATATTTCATTCATTAAAGTGAGAAAACTAAGGTCAGGCATGGTGGCTCGAACCTGTAATCCCAGCACTTTGGGAGTTCAAGGCAGGCGGATCACCTGAGATCAGGAGTGTGAGACCAGCCTGACCAACATGGTGAAACCCCCGTCTCTACTAAAAATACAAAAATTAGCCGGGCGTGGTGGCGGGCGCCTGTAATCCCAGCTACTCCAGAGGCTGAGGCAGAAGAATCACTTAACCCGGGAGGCGGAGGTTTCGGTGAGCCAATATCACACCATTGCACTCCAGCCTGGGTGACAAGAGCAAAACTCCATCTCAAAAAACAAACAAAAAGTCATCCACTTCCTTCCATCATGTTGCCATGATAAAATGTTGTGTTTCTTTGATTCTTAAGATGAAGCCCTGGTCTGACCCGTCCTTCTTCCCCCAGGCCCTCAGGATCAGGTCCGAGTTCTTCTCCCTGGCACTTGGTGGCATTGTCTTCCGCTGACCTACATTTCCAGCCACGTCATTCATTTCTCCCACCTCAAACCCCAGCTTCTGCCATCTGGGATGGTTCACAGGTGTCCTCACACCCCCAGGCTTTTCTACATGCTGTTCCTTCTGCGAGAATGCCGTCCTCCTGAACTTCTCCATGGGGTGAACTCATATCCAGCCTTGCTTTCCTGCCCTCCCAGGCTCAGCCCCACCTCAACCCTCATCTTTCCTCCCTGCACCATCACCTCAACCTCCTCCCTAGCCCCAGCCTCCAGTGCCTCCCCTCTGGTTTATCCTGCATATGGCCCCGCGGCTCCCCATTGCCTTCAGTAGAAGGTCCCCACCTCTCACGCTGCCATCTGAGGTCCTTAGGGATCTGACCCCTGCCTTCCTCTCCCATCACCCTTACCCATGCATGGTGGCCTTCCTACCCTCCACCCTCCCTGCTTTTGCTGTGACAAAAGAAGTTTAGGCCAGACACAGTGGCTCACACCTGTAATCCCAGCACTTTGGGAGGCCAAGGCGGGCGGATCACAAGGTCAGGAGTTCAAGACCAGCCTGGCCAACATGGTGAAACCTCACCTCTACTAAATATACAAAAATTAGCCAGGTGTGGTGATGTGCACCTGTAATCTCAGCTACTGAGGAGGCTGAGGCAGGACAATCACTTCAGCCTGGGAGGTGGAGGTTGCAGCGAGCCAAGATCATGCCACTGCACTCCAGCCTGGGCGACAGAGTTAGATGCCATCTTAGTGAAAACAAAAAATTTAGAGGCAAGAGCCATCCTTAAGGGGTAGCAAGGTGGAGGTGTCAAGGGTGCCTTCCTGGAAGGGAGGAAAAATCAAATTGGGCTGTAAAGGAGAACTGAGAATATCTAGATTTCAGAAAGGTAGAAGTAAAATTAAAGCAAAAAGCCCCACTCATAATAAAATTCACTCTTTATTGAGGGCATGGTGGGCCAGGTGCTGTTCTGTGCATGTCGTGGGTGTGAAACCTTAAATCTTCCCAACAGCCACTGCCTTATGGGGACTATATCAACCTTATCTTCATTTTTCAGATGAGAAACCTACAGTAAAGGAAGGTATATCCCAAGGAGACACAGATACTAAGAGGCATAGCTGGGATTCCAGACACATGGCAGGGCCTCTGCAGGAAGAAACCAAACGTGTGGAATAATCAGGGAGGGGAGATGCTTAGAAGGGATTTTCCTGTGTCCTCTTAGTGGTGGGGGTAAGACCTCGGCCCAAGTCCTCACTCATCAAGTCTTCCCCAGTGATGCCAGGATGGAGCTGGGGTAAAACCAGGGAGAATCAGGGCTCTCGTGTCGCTGTCTTTATTAAGCGTCAGGGTCAGAGCTGGGCAGGAGGGGAGGGGAGGCAAGGTCTTGGTGAGAGACGTTCTGGAACCAGCCAGTGGGGTGGTAGGTAGGTCAGGAGTTGGATGTCACATGCCAGGGTCACTTGGCCTGAATGGTTTTTCGGATCCAATTAGTGTATCTGCAGACATTGGTGTAGACTCCTGGCTTCTCCTTTGATCCACATGGGACGTTACCCCATGACACAAGGCCTCGGAGGCGGTCTCCACATACCAGCGGACCCCCAGAATCGCCCTGTGGGAAAGAGGGAGAAAGTCAGATACAGATAGAAAGCAAGAGACTGCGGGAGTGAGAGAGACAGAGACAGAGACATGTAGAAAGGGACAGAGACACTCAAAGATGGAGAGAAAGACTCAGACACACAGAGAAAGAGAGACAGACACATACATGCACAGAGAAAGGTTGAGAGAGACTAAAGGAGACTCAAACACAGACACACAGAAGAAATGCCAAGATGCCAAGAGAGGAAGAAAGAATAAATTTAAGAATGGAGCCAGAGGTACAGAGGCAGATGGAGAGAGGAGGAAAAGACAAGGACAACTAAGACTAAGGAGGAGGAGAAAGACAGGAAGGAGAGGGAGGAGGAGGCGGCGGAGGAGGAAAAGAAGATAAAGAAGAGGAAGGAGGAGTCAGAGAAGAGGAGGAGGAAATAATAAAACCCAGGGGAAGCCAGGCGCAGTGGCTCACACCTGTAATGCCAGCACTTTGGGAGGCTGAGGTGGGTGGGTCACCTGAGCTCAGGGGTTTGAGACCAGCCTGGCCAACATGGTGAAACCCCATCTCTACTAAAAAAAACACAAAATTAGCCGGGCGTGGTGGCGGATGCCTGTAGTCCCAGCTACTCGGGAGGCTGAGGCAGGAGAATCGCCTGAATCTGGAAGGCAGAGGTTGCAGTGAGCTGAGATTGCGCCACTGTGCTCTAGTCTGGGCAACGGAGTGAGACTCCATCTCAGAAAGAAAGAAAGAAAAAAAGACCCAGAGGGAGACAGCTAGGGCAGGCTCAGGGAGAGATGTGCCTTGCACTATTCTGTCCAGGGACACCTCTCCACCTCGTGTGCTGAGGACAGTCTTGCCTGCCTACCCTTTCTTTGCATCCAGCTTGCTATGTATCGCTTTCCCTGTCTCTGTCTCTGTTTCTGCCTCTGTCTCCCTCTTGGTTGGTCTCTGCACATCCTTCAATGCATTAGTCATTTGGCGTAAAGAGGAGAGACTGGATGGATGACAATGGAGAAAACCCAAGTTAAAGTATTCGGGAGGGAGTCACCTTTCCCCAGCTAGTGTCTCCCTCATCCAGAGCCTGGTCGTTTCTGAGCTGGATTCGTGGGGGCTCTATTTGAAGGACAGTCCCCTCATACCATCTGCCTCCTTACTGCCTCTCTCTGATTCTGTTTTTTTTTTTAAGATAGAGTCTGGCTCTGTCCCCAGGCTGGACTGGAGTGGCATGATCTCAGCTCCCTGCAGCCTCCACCTCCCGGGTCCAAGCAATTCTCCTGCCTCAGCCTTCTGTGTGGCTGGGACTACAGGCGTGTACCACCATGCCTGGCTAATTTTTGTATTTTTAGTAGAGACAGGGTTTTACCATGTGGGCCAGATTAGTCTTAAATTCCTGACCCCAGGTGATCCTCCCAACTTGGCCTCCCAAACTGATGGTGTGACAGGCATGAGCCACTGTGCTCGGCCTCTCTGGTTCTTGATCCTGCCACTTCCAACCTTGTCTCTGCTGGCTGTGGCTTTATATCTCTGCATGTCCCTGAGTGTGTCTGTGTTGAACTAAGTCTCTCTTTCTTTTCAGGGCTTGGGTTCTCCCTCAGCCTGTCTCTGTCTCTGTAAAGCTCTCTTGTGGCGCATGTTTCTCTCTTCCTGTCTCGGTCATGTTTTTGTGCCTTCATCCTGTCTCTGGCTGTGTAACTGGCAGGTCCCGGTTACCTCACCTGGCAGGAATCCTTCCCGTACTTCTCATCCCCGGCACACAACATGTTCTGGGTGATCTGGCCAGGGTAGGCACGCTCACACTCATCACGGGACACCAGGTGAATGTATGCACACTGGATGGTGTCAGGGAAATCACCTGTTAGGAGAGAGATGAGCCAGGCTCAGCCCAGGCCCTGCACTCCCCACATCCTCTCCAGCCATCCCCCTTCCCCTATAAGTCCTTCCTCCCCTATTCGTCCCTCTTTTGCATTGGTTCCCCTCTTCCTGTTTGTTTTTCATTCTTACAACCCATTTCCATCATCCCTGCCTCCTAATTGGTCCCTCTATCATTCTTCCTTCTCATTGGCTGTGTTCCTCATTAATAGTCTCTTCTCCCTGAGTCCTCATTTCCTATTGGTTTCCTTTTCTCTTAGGTCCCTCCTCCACTTTTCTCTCTTCCACTGGTCCCACCTTCTTTAGTCATTTCAGTTTTGACCTGGAAGTCTCTTCTATTAGTCCCTCCTCTACTGTACCCCTCCTGCTCGTTACTCCATTCTTCATCGGACACTTCTTGCCTATTGATTCCTCTTGGTTGATCGCTCTGTGACCATTGGTCTTTTCCTAACTGGCCCTCTCCCATTGGTTCTTCCTTTCTATTGGTTCTTCTTCCAATGATTTACCTCCATCATTGGTCCTTTTCTAACTGTCCCCGCCCTCCCTCATGGGTTGTCCCTTCCTATTGGCCCTTCATCCAATGGTCTACCTTCCTCATTGATCCTTTTCCTAAGTGGCCCTGCCCTCCCTCTTCAGCTCTCTCTTCCTATTGGTCTGCCTCCCTCATTGGTCCTTTTCTAACTTGCCCCATCCTCCCCCATTGGTTCTCCCTTCCCATTGGCCCTTCATTCAATGGTTCACCTTTCTTATTGGCCCTTCACCCACAGGCCCACCTTTCATGGCTCCTGCTGATCTATTGGACCTGTTTTTTTCCTCTAGTGACTCCTCTGGACCATTGACCCTTTCCCCTTAGTCCCTCTTCCATCAACTCTGCATGCATTCACTGTCTTCATTCACATCCTTCGGTTGTCCCTTGAGATTTATTGGTTTCTCTTCTTCCATCAGTTCCTTCTCCATTATTCCTTCCTGCTCTTCAACACATCCTGATCAGTCTCCTTTGATGGTTGACCTTCCTGATGAGCGTCTCCCCACTGACCTTCCCTCTTCATTGAAATCTCTCCCATGCTAGTCACCCATTGGTCTACATTTTCCATTGGCTGGTCACTCATTGGCCCAGCTCCCAAATTCACCTTCCCTCCCCCTTAACCTTTCTCCCTTGGAAACCCTGTCCCATTGGTCGTCACCATTAGCCATCTTCTCCTGGCCCCTCACCCATTGTCCCACCCTCCATCCTTTGGCCCACCTTCCCCAGTATGCAGTAGCCAGTTCCCTACCAGCCTCCCACTACTGACCATCTGCTGTCTTGCCCCAGCCCAGGATGTGGCAGCTGGTGTAGTTGGCTGAGCAGTCCCTCTCCAGAGGAAGGGGCTGGATGAGTTCAGAGAGCTTGGCTGGGTGTGCCAGGCGCAGCAGCATGATGTCCTGGTCATGGGTGGAGGCATCGTAGCCAGGGTGGATCACAGCCCGGACCACAGAGCTCTGCTCCTGTGAACTCTCCCTTTGCCGAAGGTTATGCTTCCCCAGGAAGACCTGAAGATTCCTGGGAAGGAAGAGGGCTGGGTCTCACCTGAAGCCCTTGGACTACAGTTGAGGCTTCAGAAAGGGCTGGGAAGTCATGAATCAGCTGGCCTGCTCCTCCCACAGTCTTCCCCTCCTGAGTAAATGGCAATTCCATCTTTTCAGAATAATCTTGGGGGCTATTCTTCACCCTCTTTATTTCTTGCCCTGTATCCAAGCTGTCCAGAAATCCTTTTCCCTCTCTGAAGCATATCCAGAATCTGACCACATCTCACCATTTCCACGGCTGCCATCTTGGCTTGAGCTGCCTTTTCACTTCTTACCTGGACTAGAGCAGCGGCCTCCTCACTGAGCTCCCCGCTCTGTCTCAGGCCCTGCCCCCCACAGTCCATCCTCCGCAAAGCAACCAGAGATATCTTAACAACATAAGTTGGTCCTGTGCCTCCTCTGGTCAGCCTCTCCTATGACTCCCATCTCACTCAGAACCAAAGCCAAACCCACTGTCCGATCTCTCAGACATCTCCCCATCTCCCCTTCTCTCCCTCTGCTCCAGCCAAACACTGGCTTCCCTATCTTTCCTTGGACACCAAAGTGGCCTTCCCACCCCAGGGCCTTTGCACTGCTGTTCCCTCTGCCAGCAACTCTGTCTTCCAAGTATCTGCAAAATTCACTCCCTCAGTTCCTTTAAATGTCACCTCTCAGGGAAGCCTTCCTTAGTTGCCCAATTAAAATACAAGTACCTATTCCAGTAGGTAATTCCTATCTCCCTCCCATTTCTGTTCCACCAGAGGACCTATCACAATCATCTGACCTGCCATATATTTATTGTTAAATATTTACTCATTGTGTTGTTTCTCCTTTTTGCACAGCAAGGCTGTCCACTAAATGTTACGATGGCATAATCTCTGTCTGCACTGTCCAGACGTGGCTGGGGGAGCCACAAGCTGCAGGTGGCTGCTGCGTACTTGAAATGTGGCCTGTGGAGTTTTCATTTCATTAATTTCAACATAATTTGCTATATGTGGCTGATGGCTACCTTACCAGACAGTGCAGCTCTAGGATGTCAGGATGGGGATTTTTGTTCTATTCAGGTATAGTATCTCCAGTTCCTTGACCAGCACCTGGCACATGGTAGGCATTTGACACGTATTCATGAAGCAAACAGTCAGACATCTCCCATGGCTCCCCATTGTCCTAAGAATAAAGCCTGGGCTTCTCACTTGGCGCTGGAGTCCCTGCGTGATCTGGCTGCGGTCAATTTCCAACCTTCTCTCTCAGCACCTTCTGGCCTCCAGTGAACGGGGGAACTCTTCTGAGAATACTCAAGATGGTTCTCAACTCAGGGGTGCTATTCCTGCCTTTCCTCTGCCCCAAACACTTTTTCCCCATCTTCATGCCTCCGCTTGGGTTTTATCTCATCAGAAAGTCCTTCCTGACCCTCCTCCATCTAAAGTAGGTACCCCTATTCTTTTCCTTCATAATTTGTAATTATATGGGGTTTTGTAGGGTTTGCTTTTTATTTTTTTTGAGACACAGTCTTGCTCTGTTGTCCAGGCTGGACCTGCAGCAGCACTCTGTAGATCACTGCTCACTACAGCTTAGAGCTCCTGGCCTCAATTGATCCACCTGCCTCGGCTTCCCAAAGTGCTGGGATTACAGGTGTGAGCCAATGTGCCCAGCCCAATTTGCTGCTTGCTTTTTTTTTTCCATTTTTTTTTTTTTTTTGAGGCAGAGTCTCACTCTGTTGCTTGGGCTGGAGTGCAGTGGTGTGATCTTGGCTTACTGCAACCTCCGCCTCCCAGGTTCAAGCGATTCTCCTGCCTTAGTCTCCCAAGTGGCTGGGACTACAGGCATGTGCCATCTCGCCCAGCTAATTTTTTGTATTTTCAGTAGAGATGGGGTTTTGCCATGTTAGCCAGGCTGGTCTTAAACTCCTGACTTCAAGTGATCCTCCGGCCTTGGCCTCCCAAAGTGCTGGGATTACAGGTGTGAGCCACCATGCCCAGCCCCCACTTTTTTTCTTAAATAACTGCCCATCTACACCTTTCCGTCCTTGTGCTCCCGAGGGCAGTGGTGATGTGTGAGTCTCATCCATTGCTGAATCTCCACTGCCCAACTCGAATCTGGTACTCAGCAGGTGCCCTGAGTCAATGTGCATCAAAGGAATGAATGATGGTGGTGGGGGGCATCTCGAGTCTCCTTGGGCTTGGGGGAACTCTTTTCTGAGAATACTCAAGATGGTTCTCAACTCAGGGGTGCTATTCCTGCCTTTCCTCTGCCCCAAACACTTTTTCCCCATCTTCATGCCTCCGCTTGGGTTTTATCTCATCAGAAAGTCCTTCCTGACCCTCCTCCATCTAAAGTAGGTACCCCTATTCTTTTCCTTCATAATTTGTAATTATATGGGGTTTTGTAGGGTTTGCTACAGTCTCCCAGGGACTGTCACTTGCTGTTTCTCTGCACCTCAGTTTCATTTGCAAAATGGTGCCAGAGTCCCATGTTGTGGGGATTCTGGGAAAGGTGTATAAATGGTTTCACTCAACACCTGATTGGTAGTTAGCATGAAACACAATGGCAGCTGTTGTGAATCTAACTAGTGAGGCTCAGTGCCCGGGGTTTTCATCACGGGCCCTCCAGCTCCTCCATCTGTGCCTGCTTTTTGGATGATCTCATCTAATCCCATGGCTTTAAATACTACCTGTTTGCTAATGATGCCTTCATTTTTACCTCTAGCCCTGACCTCTCCTCTGAGCTCCAGAGGCCTCCCCAGCCTCCCTGCTGGGACATCTCCCAGCATCTAAAACTCACCGTGATTAAAGCAAAATGTCAGATGCTCCCCTCTCCACACCCAGCCTGTTTCTCTTTCCTTCTCCCCCAGCTCAGAGAAAGACATGGCAAAACACCCAGTTGTTCAGGACAAATACGCAGAAGCCCTGCTTCTTCTCTCTCCCTCCTGTTTCTCATTGCCAAAATCTTCTGGCTCTGTCTAAAATCCATCCTCTCAAGGTATTCAACTTCCCTCCATCCCCACTGCCACCGCCTGGGTTCAAGCCACCCTCTTACGTGGTCAGATGAAAGCAACAGCCCCCACATGGGTCTCCCTCCCTTTCCTCTCACCCAGGCCACTTTCCACATAGTAGCTAGGGTGCTTGTAAAAATGCAAGTCAGGCCAGGCACGGTGGCTCTTGCCTGTTATCCCAGCACTTCGGGAGGCTGAGGCAGGTGGATCACCTGAGGTCAAGAGTTCGAGATCAGCCTGGCCAACATGGTGAGACCCCCCCCATCTCTACTAAAAATGAAAAAATGAGCCTGGCATGGTGGTGCACACCTATAATCCCAGATACTTGGGGTGCTGAGGCAGGAGAAACACCGGAACCTAAGAGGCAGAGGTAGCAGTGAGTTGAGATCGTGCCACTGCACTCCAGCCTGGGTGACAGAGCGAGACTCCCTCTCAACAAACAAACAATGACAAAACTGTCCAGTGGCTTCCTACTGTGCTCACAATTAAATCCAAATGCCCGTCACGCCCTGCAGGTGCCCAAATGATCCAATTCCCCCATTAGAAGGTAAGTTCATGAAAACAGCAATTTTGCTTGTTTTTTTTCCCCCCACCAACTGCTGTACCCCCAGGGCCTGGCACATATGAAGTGCTCAATTAAACACTGGCTGAATGCACCTGGCTATTGGATGGCCACACGCTGGGACGGGGTGGGGGGGGGGATGCCTGTGTCACCTCCTGCCTGACATCTACAAGACACCCTCGGGGTCTGGTTGCATCTGCTGTTCATTCACGGCGTAGACTCACGGTTTTTTGCAGTGGGCCGCTGTGAGGACCCACAGTGGATGGATAAGGACGCCACCGCAGAGCAAGTGGCCCGAGGTGTAGAGGGCAGCTTGGTAGGGGTGACGCGTCTTTTCGCAGGGTCCGCCATGTACCAGCTTATTCTGCTCCTCTGCCCAGGCTGAGGGAGAGAGGCTCTGAGTCAGAGAGAAGGTTGGGAGAAACCAAGTGCACCCCCTCCAGGTGAACGCCCATCAAGGTTGCTCAGGTGCAGTGGCTTGAGGCAGGAGGATTGCTTGAGCCCAGGAGTTTGAGACCAGCCTGGATAACACAGTGAGACCTCGTCTCCACTAAAAATCAAAAAACTTGGTCGGGTACGGTGGCATACGCCTGTAGTCCCAGCTATTTGGGAGGCTGAGGTAGGAGAATCCCTTGAGCCCAGGAGTTCGAGTCTGCAGTGAACTATGGGTCATGCCACTGCACTCCAGCCTGGGAGACAGGGGGACCCTGTCTCAAAAAAGAAAAAAAAAGTTGCTCTGTATTCCCACCCCCAAACTTCCCATTCCCATCACGAAGCCAGGCTCCAGCTTTTCAACCTACCTCCTACCTCTTCTCCGTCTACAGCCCCACCCCTAAAGCCAACCCACCCCTGAACCCTCATATCTTCGCCCGCCCGTCCCACCGAATTCCCCATCTGTGTTCCCCACCCTTAGCCTAATCCCCAATGTCGTCCTCATTTCAGACCCCCACCCCAACGCTGTGCGTATCCCCATCAACAAGCCCGATCCCATCGGCAAGCCTCCCCCTTTCCAGTGTCCTTTCCCCACCTGCAGCCATCAGACTCAGCACCACCAGCAGCTTCTTCATGGCCGCTCCTGAGAGGGGAAGCCACACGCTCCATTAGTCATGGCCTCAACCCTGCCCCATCTCCCTCTGCCTGCTCCCTCCCCATCCTCTCGGTTCTGCCAGGCCTGCTACCATCTCCGGCCTTGACATCTGTCCTTCCCATCTAGCCTCCTGATTTCTTCTTTCCCAACCCACGTCTTTCATCAGAGGGACCCACACAAATAGTGCCAAAGAGAATCCGAAACTATGTCTGTGGGTCCAGTGACTCACAGTGAGATTCTGATTAAATCTTTCTAGTTTCTTGAGCTCTCATTTGCCTTCCTGTTGAAAGGAGAGGGTTACCCTAGGGGGCCCTAGCGTTCTTCCTCTCTTTGGGAGCTTTCCCCTGCACCTGGCTCTGTGCTCTCCAGTCACCACCCCGCCCACCCCTATAGGTTCTGTGATACCCGTGATCTTACCTGCTGTAGGCCACTGGGCCTCCGGGCCTCCGGGGGTTCTTGAGTTGGGGAAGGGAAAGCTTCGAGACAAGGAGGCAGAAAGAGTCAGAAATGCAGGGAGCCGTGGGGAGAGAAGACACTCAGAGGCAGTGACAGAGCCAAGCAGAGGACGCAGGGACTGCAGCACCCAGGGCTGCAGGGACTGCCAGACTCACACCCCCGACTCTTGGGCTTCCTTGAAGGAGGCTGCTTCTGTCCCCAGATGCTTCTGCGACTTCCTTTTAAACACCCCCATCTCCCCAGGTCCCTGAGCCAGGAGATTGGTTCCACCCTTTTCCTCCTTACCCAGGCCTCCCACACACATTCCTCCTGCCCCCACGCTGTGCTCCTGCTGACCCCTGACCAGGCCTCCAGGGAGGGGAGCTCTGGGCCCTGAGTGCAATGAGGGCCTGGACTCCTGGGTCTGATGGAGGAGGGACTGAGGGGCTGGGGGCCTGGACCCCTGGGTCTGAGGGAGGAGGGGCTGGGACCTTAACTCCTGGGTCTGAGGGAGGAAGCACTGGGCCCTGAATCTGAGGCAGAGGCAGTTCTAATCTGCTCAGTCCTTAGACCTCCAGGTTTCGGAGAATGAAAGTGTCTGAAGACTGAAATTCCAGCCTCTGGGGCAAGCAGATGGTGCCCCGGGCCTTCCTGCACCCCTAGCGCTCTCTGTGCCACCTAGGGACCTGCAGGCCCTCACTCCAGGCTCCAGAGCCCTCAGGTACTGGGAACCAGCCTGCCCGGGTTCAGTAGGGTTGGGGTGACTCACACACCTGCCCGTAAGTCCCTCTGTGTGCTGCCTGCTGACCTCCGTGTCCCCAGGAGAGAGCGAGCCAGCCAGCCAGGGAGACAGCATGTGACACCACACTGTCCCCGCCCCTGCCCCAGGCTGGGGAGCAGGCCCAGGCGCTGTGGGGAAAGGGCCCAGGAACAATCGGGCTTTGTCCGCCCCTAGCACCCCAGTGCCATGCTCCCAGCAGCTCCGTGCCTCAACCTCTCTTCTGGCGGGCGGGTGGCCACATCAATGGCCTCCCATTGTCACTGTCTGACATACCTCCTTTGCAGCCTCTGACTGCCCAACATTTCGGCACTCCTCACCCTTCTGGTCCTTCTTCTCCAAATCTGCCCGCCTCTGAGGCCTCTTGCTCCATCTTGTCTCCCAGCCATGGAGAGGAGGGGGCTTCTCTCTCTCTCTCTCTCTCTCCCCTCCATCTCACTCTCTGTATTTGTGTCTCTCCACCTTTTTCTCCACTTTGTTTTGTCCTGTCTTTCTCTGTTTTTTTTCTCTCTCCCCCCCTTCCCTCCCTCCCTCCCTTCCCTCCTTCCTTCCTCTCTCTGTCTCTCTGTCTCTCTCTCTTTCTTCAATGGAGTCTCACTCTGTCACCCAGGCTGCGTGCAGTAGTGGTGCAATCTCGGTTTACTGCAACCTCCGCCTCCCAGGTTCAAGTGATTCTCCTGCCTCAGCCTCCTGAGCAGCTGGGATTACAGGCGCCCATCACCACGCCCAGCTAATTTTTGTATTTTTAGTAGAAACAGCGTTTCACCATGTTGGCTAGGCTGGTCTCGAACTCATGACATCAGGTGATCCACCCCCACCCCCTCGGCCTCTCAAAGTACTGGACTACAGGTGCGAGCCGCTGTGCCCAGCCTCTCTCTCCCTTTTTTCCCCCTTGATCCTCTGACTCTCTGTGCTTGTCTTTTCCAGCGTCTCTTCGAAGATTTCCCTGGGGAGAAGCACTGTGTTTACCCAGAAGGGAGTCGGGTTCCCCAGGAGCTCTCGGGGATCATTCCCCAGCGATGGGGAAGACAGCAGGATGCAGGAGGACTTGGGGCCTTATTGATGAGATGCGGACACACAGCGAAGAGGTGTGGGGGTTAAGTGGGAATCGGCGGGCACTTTTGAGAGTGACGCGGGGCTGTGATGAGATGGTGGTGCTGGGCAGCAGCTGAGGGATCCAGGAAGACTCGGGAGCTGCCTTTGAACTTGGGCCTAGAAAGCTGAGCCAGGCGTAGGTCAGGCGGAGAGGCCATGAACATGCCTGGTCTGTGCACATGGGAAATGGCAGGCAGTGGTTGGGTGGTTGGTATGGGCTGGAGGGCAGGGGTGTGTGTGTGGTGGAGTGGAGGGAGAGGAGGGGGAAGTCGCTGGGTAATCAGGGAGATGACAGGAATGAAGTTTGGCTCAGCACCTGCTTGGCCTGGGCACTGCAGGTAACATACAGATAATTATTTTTTCTTTTGAGCAAGGTCTTTTTCTGTTGCCCAGGCTGGAGTGCAGTGGCACCATCATTGCTCATGGCAGCCTCAACCCTCCTGGGCTCAAGTGACCCTCCCACCTCAGTCTCCCCAGAAGCTGGGACCACAGGCATGAGCCACTGCTCCCGGCCAACCCTTTTCTTTCCCTTGCATTAAATCTAATTGTCACCTTACATTGCCCAGCCCCCATCACTGCAGGGATGAAGACTGCTTTGGTATTCAGTATCCTCTCTGGGTGCTCCTTCACACTTGGTCCACACTGACCTCAGCATCTTCTTCTCAGGACCTGCCATCCTCACAGACACCAAGTCTGACGTTGCACAGCCCAGTGACCAGGCCCTATCCCTCTGCCTCCTCTCTCTGGGGGATCCCTTCCTCTCTGTCCCCACAACCCCAGCCCCGGCTCAGAGCTACGTCTCTCCCACCTGGACCAGGCCTCCATGGAGGGGAGCACTGGCCCCTGAGTGCAATGAGGGCCTGAACTCCTGGGTCTGAGGCAGGAGGGGCTGGGGGCCTGGACTCCTGGGTCTGAAGGAGGAAGGGCTAAGGACCTAGACACCTGGGTCTGTATCCCTCGCCTGACCCCAGAGAGGCCTTTCTATGCCTTGTGCTGACCCTGCCCCTCCTCTCACAGCCCTGTCCCCATCTCCCTTGGGACCAAGTCCCAGCCCCTGAGCCTGGTGTTTGGGAACCTGCAGCATCCAGAGAAGCACTGGCAAATGAAATGTGATGCCAGGCATGCATGCGCATTTATGTTTCCAATACCACACATTTTTTTTTTAAGTAAAAAGATTTAAGTGTCCTTACCACAGAAAATAAGGGTGTGAAGTAATGCCTATGTTACTTATCTTGATTTACCCATTCCACAATGCATACATACACGTATCAAACATGATGTTATACACCAGAAACAGATACGATTTTTACTTGTCAATTAAAAAATAAACTTAAGGTCAGGCGTGGTGGCGCATGTCTGTAATCTTAGCACTTTGGGAGGCCGAGGTGGGTAGATCGCTTGAGTCCAGGACTTCACAACCAGCCTCGGCAGCATGAGAGCCCATCTCTGCAAAAAGAAAAAACATTAGCGGACATGGTGGCGCACACCTGTAGTCTCAGCTACTCAGGAGGCTGAGGTGGGGGAATTGCCTGGGAGGTCCCGGCTGCAGTGAGCTGTGATTGTGCCACTGCACCCCAGCCTGGGCAACAAAGCAAGACCCCTGACTGAATAATAATAATAAATATATTCAAAAGAAAAAAAATTAAAAAGAAACAGGAGCACCTAATAGTTCATTGAATTCAATATATTCAAAATATTATATGAAATAAAAATAAGAAAATTAGTAAAGGGATTATTTGCCTTCTTGCTTTTTGGCACCCTGAGTGTTTGGAATCTGTCGTGTCATATATATTTACAGATGTCTCGGTTGGAGCTCATTTTAAGCCATCAAGAGCCCTGGACATGGCTGGACAAGGTGGCTCATGCTTGTAATCCAAGCACTTTGGGAGGCAGAGACAGAAAGATCTCTTGAGCCCAGGAGTTCAAGACCAGCCTAGGTAATATAGTGAGCTATCTCTAAAAAAAAAAAAAAAAAAAAATCTCCTAAATGTGATGACACACATCTGTGGTCCCAGCTATGCTGGAAGCTGAGGTGGGGAGTTTCTTGAGGCTGGATGCTCAGGCTGCAGAAAGCCATCATCATGCCACTGCCCTCTAGTGTGACAGAGCCAGACCCTGTCAAAAATTTTTTTAGAAAGAGGCCTGAGTGGTGAGTGGCCCCCACGCTGCATGGCACAGCTATGCCTACTTCCCCATGTGGCTCCCGCTTTCTAGGTCACATCAAGCTTCCCTGACCCATGCCATGCCCTCTGGCCTCTCCTATTCTCCCTTTTTTTGAGATGGAGTCTCTCTGTCACCCAGGCTGGAGTGCAGTGGCGCGATCTCCACTCACTGCAACCTCCGTCTCCTGGGTTCAAGCCAGTCTCCTGCCTCAGCCTCCTGAGTAGCTGGGATTAAAGGTGCATGCCACCATGCCCGGCTAACTTTTGTATTTTTAGTAGAGATGGGGTTTCACCATGTTGGCCAGGCTGGTCTTGAACTCCTGACCTCAGGTGATCTGCCCGCCTCGGCCTCCCAAAGTGCTGGGATTACAGGCGTGAGCCACTGCACCCGGCCTATTCTCTCTTCTTAGCACGTTTTCCCCACCTTTTCCTGTCAGTAACCTGTCCTTCAAGTTTTTGCCTGGACATCACCTCCTCCAGGAAACCTTCCCTGAACACCACCCAGCCTCCACCTGCTGCGGTTGGATTACTCATTCTGTCATGTAAGTTCCCACAGCTGGTGTCTCGGTCAATCTACCCTGGACTGGGGCCACCTGCATTGACATTCATTGTCTCTTCCACTGGACCATGAGCTCCTTGAGGGCAGGTACAGGGTTGATTCATTCCTGTGTCCCAAGCACCCACATAGGACCTGGCCTGGAAGAAGCCTTAGGAAACACGACCAGATGACTAAATGACTTCCTCACACCCACTCCCATTTTACAGATAAGAAAACCGAGGCTCAGAATGGAAGTTCATTGCTCAACATCAAACACCCAGGAAATGATGGCGCCTGAATGGGAGCTCAACTTCCAACATGGCCCATCCCTTGCTGACCTCACTGGGTCTGTCTTATGACAGTATGAGGTGAGTGAACTTGAGAGGAATTGTTGAGAGCTGGGTGGGGAAAGAAGGGAGGTGTTAGGCTGTGGGGAGTGGAAGACTTTGAAAAGAAAGAAATTCCTAACTCTACCCCTTCTCTGGTGACCTTTGTGGTTTGCCATCTCCGCATTCCTTGAATGCCCATTTACTGGATATTTTGCTCCAGATTGACCTGTTCTGCAAAAATCTTCCATAAATAAATCCTTTTGTCTGGGTACAGTGGCCCACACCTATGACCCCAGCACTTTGGAAGGCCGAGGTGGGAGGATTATTTGGAAGGCTTGGGAGTTAGAGATCAGCCTGGAACGTAGTGAGACCCCATCTCTACTAAAAATAAAAATTAAAAAAAAAAATCAGCCAGGCATGGTCCCAGCTACTTGAAAGGCTGAGATAAGCTTGAGCCCAGGAGATTGAGGCTGTGGTGAGCTATGATCATGCCGCTGCTCTCCAGCCTGGGCGACAGAGCCAGGCCATATATATACATATATACATTATATGATTTATAAGGATATAAATCTTACAATATAAGGATATAAGGAGAGAGATATTATATATATATATATATATATATATACACACACACACAGTGAAAGTATATATTATATATATATTCCATATATATATGGAATATTATATGTTCCTTATAAATAATTTACATATTATATAGTCCTTAAAAATTATATATATATATAAATTATATATATGTAATCCTTATAACATATAATATATGTTTGAGCACTTTCTATGTATTAACTTATTGAATCTCTGTAATAACCCTAGAAAGTAGGTGCTCTTCCTCCCATTTCAAGGATGAAGGAACAGGAACGGGGAAAGATTGAGCTTCAAGGCAAATAGCTGGTAGGGGCTAGAACTGGGATTTGAACCCAAGAAGCCAGGATCCAGAGCTAGTCCCTTGACTATCACACTATCCTGCCTACCCGAAGAAAAGTGAATTACTTAAAAAAAAATTCAACATTAGTAGCACCTCAGTCACTGCAAACCAATCTACCTGCACCTTGGATATAGGAGAGCAGAGGGCCAGGGCCAGGGATCTCCAGGCTGACCTAGTGCAAATGCAATGTTTTGTTACTTTTAAAATTCTGGATTGAGTATTGGAGTGGCTGGCAGAGAGGAAAGGGAGTGTTGATAAAACTTCAGGGCGATGGGTGGTCAAAAATTTTTGACATTCTTTAAACTTGACAGGCCCAGAAACAGAAGGGGCTGGGCACCTGGACTCCTGGGTCTAAGGGAGGAGGAACCGGGGATCTGGACTCCTGGGTCTGAGGGAGGAGGGACTGGGGGGATCTGGACTCCTGGGTCTGAGGGAGGAGGGGCTGAGGGTCTGGACTCC
>NW_022437084.1:1502406-1511677 GCF_009761245.1 Sapajus apella | reverse complement strand
GGAGGGGCTGGGGGTCTGGACTCCTGGGTCTGAGGGAGGAGGGGCTGGGGGCCTGGACTCCTCTGTTTTTTGTGTTAAACTCCTATATGTGGAGAATCAGAATTAGTGGCTGCAGAATTTCTGCAATATGACAGGGCTGGGTGGCTGGGTTGGGAGACACTCAGAGGGAGGTGAGATAAGGAGAGGGAGGATCTGGAGAATGTTGGCAGGGAGGGAATTCTGGGAGAGAAACAGGAAAAACAGGTAGGAGGGGTGCGTCCTGGGCTAGAGTGGCTCCTAGGTCAGGGTCAGCAGCATCCGACCACACAGAGGATCTTTGATGTTAGGTGGCTGGGGGTGTGGCCAGGCTGTGAGTCACGGAGGACTCCTCTGTCATCCTACCCCCTTCCCAAGGTTCTTGGGGAGCAGAAACCACCATTTTCCTCCAGCACTGGTTGCTCACTTCTGGAGACCCTGTGGGACCCCGGTGTCCTGTCTGCTGCCATCCCAATCCCCTCCGTAAACCTCCTGCCTCCCTCCTCACTTGTCACTCGTGAGATGGTCAGAAACACTTTCAGTATTGCCTGGCGCGGTGGCTCACGCCTGTAATCTCAGCACTTTGGGAGGCTGGGGTGGGGAGATGGCTTGAGCTACTGTGTGTGTGATGGAGCAGCTGTGTGTCTGGAGTTTCTGTCCCTGCCCGGAGGGATAGAGGGTGCACAGGTGGCTGTCTCTGGGAGATGGGTGCTAGGTGACTGACTTGCACTGTGCCATGCTACGCTCTTGAACTCCTAGGTCTGAGGGAGATAATTTTGTCACCATGTGAACATGCCTGTGTACAGAAGAGTACGTGGCAATCTGAACATCTGAGCACACACAGCATCTGTGTGTGGCACTGAGATACTGTGGGTGAGGTGTGCGATCCTGCAAGGCTGCCCCGGAGTGTGTGTACCTGGGGACACAGCTGCACTTTTAGCTGCACCTGCAGAGGCAATGCGTGCCTGTCTGCAGAACTTGCAGAACTGCATGTGTGCTTGGCCGTGACTGCAGTTGTGTGCGTGGTCCTTGGGGTGAGTTCATGAATGATGGCAGTGCCAGGCCCATCAGCAAGGGTAAGAACCAGGCCAGGCACCGTGGCTTATGCCTGTAGTCCCAGCACTTTGGGAGGCTGAGGTGGGAGGATCACCTGAGGTTGGGAGTTTGAGGCCAGCCTGACCAACATGGAGAAACCCCATCTCTACTAAAGATACAAAATTAGCCAGGTATGGTGGCGGGCGCCTGTAATCCCAGCTATGCAGGAGGCTGAGGCAGGAGAATCGCTTGAACCCGGGAGGTAGAGGTTGTAGTGAGCCAAGATCGTACCACTGCACTCCAGCTTGGGCAACAAGAACAAAACTCTGTCTCAAAAAAAAAAAATAAGAAACACTTTCACACCCCTTCCAACACTGATGAAGTCGACATGTTCTCTCCTCCCTCCTCCTCTCCTTCTTCCTCTCTCCATCCTTTCTTCTCTCTCCCATTATACAGGCAGGAAAAACTGAGATCTGGGAAATGGGAATATACCATGGAACAGGGAGGGCAGGACCAGGGCTCAAAACCAGGCACATTTTTCTTTGTAATCTCCTTTCCAGAAACGTCTCCTCTGTCCAACCTTAGATCGTCAGACTTTTTTTCCCATCTTTATTTTTCGGGTTATAAAAGTGCACATGCACGGAAAAGTACACAGAAGGAAGGAGACACCTCATGACAACCCCAGTATACAGTCTGGGACATGTGTTTGCCAATTTGATTCTATGAATATTTCATTTTTCATGGCTAGGATCACATCACATACCTATGTGTTTTTGTCTCTTCCTTTCGTCATTTAACATCATATAGCCTAAACATTCTTGCATAACACTAACAATTCTGTCTAAGTATCATTTATAATAGATTTATAGTATCATTGTGAGCTGGGTGCGGTGGCTCATGCCTGTAATCCCAGCATTTTGGGAGGCTGAGGCAGGAGGATTATTTGAGATCAGGAGTTTGAGACCACACTGGTCAACATGGTGAAACGCTGTCTCTACCAAAAATACAAAAAAATAAAAATAAAAAATTAGCCTGGTGTGGTGGTGCACACCTGTAGTCCCAGCTACTTAGGAGGCTGAGATGTGGGAATGTGCACCCGTAGTCCCAGATACTTGGGAGGCTGAGGCATGGGAATCACTTGAACCCAGTAGGCAGACATTGCAGTGAGCCAAAATTGCACCACTGTACTGCAGCCTGGGCAACCAAGTGAGACTCTGCCTCAAAGAAAAAAAAAATCATTGTGCCCAACCAGACTATTATTTAAGCCATTTAGTACTTTTGGAACATTTTTGATGTTTCTGCTTTTTTCTGTGATAAATACTATTCTGATGAATTTAAGTCATGTTCTACATTTTGGATTTTTCTTTTTTCTTTTTTTTTTTTGGTAGCATCTTCCTAAGACTAGAGATACTGTGCCAAAGGCAGTGAATAAGGGTGTCAGTGTACGTTGACAAACGTGTCTTCCATAAAGATTGTACGAACTTCTAGTTCCAGTGTTTGAGAGTGCTGTCTCACTGACTCTTCTCCAGCACTGAGGGTTTTGTGTTTCTTTATTTGTTTTGGTTTTAGGTCTTTGCCAATTTGACTGGTTTACAAACAGGTCATGACATTTTAATATATCTTTGAGGAAAGGTAAAGTCATAGATCATCAGCGTCCTTATTCCTGTGCATTTTCTGTTGGAAGCACACAGTTATTTAACTCTTGGTGGGGTGGTTAGCGATTCTTTCTCATGGTGTCAGTTATCCACTTGGTGAACTTGCAGACTTGAGTGTAGACTCCCGGGTCATTGGGTTGGCCGCAAGGGAAAGTTCCCCAGGACACCAGACCTTGCAGGGTACCTCTGCACACCATCGGTCCCCCTGAGTCACCCTGGAGGAAATAGGGCAGGAGATTAACTTTGGCTTCACAGCAAAGCTCAACTCAGTCTCGTACATTCCTCAGTTATCAGTCTTTGTCTTGCATATTATGGACTTCCACCACAGCCAGTGAGAAGAGACTCATTGTCTCTGGGGACCAATGGGAGAGCTAGTGCTAGGGCCTCACTAGGTTCTTTGAAGACATTGGTTTGAGCCTTGGCCAATTAGACCAATGGCAGAGAAGGGGTGGGGCTTCCAGGATTGGAGCACTATTCATTTTCCAATGTTAAGAACCCTGCTTCGGGCCTGGCGAGGTGGCAGCACTTTGGGAGGCTGAGGCGGGCAGATCATGAGGTCAGAAGATCGAGACCACCCTGGCTGACACGGTGAAACCCTGGCTCTACTAAAAATACAAAAAATTAGCCGGACGTGGTGGCGAATGCCTGTAATCCCAACTACTCGGGAGGCTGAAGCAGGAGAATTGCTTGAACCCGAGAGGAGGAGGTTGCAGTGAGTCAAGATTGCGCCAGTGCACTCTAGCCTGGGTGACAAAAAAAAAAAAAAAAAAAAAAAAAACCGTGCTTCAAGCTAGTGGGAGAAGGAACATCACCTCCAAGGGGTGGATGCATGCCTTCTGGCACAGGAAAAGGGGACACGATGGTCTCGGAGACCAGGGTCAAGACCAGTTACATAATTTACAGGGCTTGGTGCAACGTGAAAACGCAGGGCTCTTTGTTCAAAAATTATTAAGAATTTCAAGACAACAACAGGAATGTGTTAGACTGAGTTTGAGACACTCCTGAGTGCGGGGCTCTATGTCACCGCAGAGCCTGCACATTCGTGAAGCTGGCCCTCACCAGGGGAGAAGGGGAGCACCCTATTCTCTAGGACACCTCTCTCCCATCACCTCTATCCCTAACGCTCACCATCCCACCTCCCCTAAGAGCTGAAGTTGCAAATGTGAGCGAGGAGGATGGGTGTGGAGAGACAGAGAGAGAGAGGGTTGGAGAAGAGAGGGAAAAGAGAGGCAGGCAAAGAGATGGGGAAGAGGGAAAGGGGATAGAGAGAGAGATGGTGATGGAGAAGAAAGAGGGAGGAGAGAGAGAGAGACAAAGAGATGGGGGGGAAGGTGTGGGGAGAGAGATGGGGTGGGGAGAACAGAGAAAGACTTGAAGGGAAAAGGAGAAAAGAGAACGACCTATAGAGATGGGGGAGCAGCTGGGGAGGGAAGAGAGAAGAAAGAAAAAGAGACAGAGTAGAAAGGAGGGAGGCAAGGACAGTAGAGGGAGAGAGAAAAGAGGGAAATAGAGAGAGGGAGAGGGGAATGCCAGGGAGGGGACAGAGGGAGGAAAAAAGGGGGGGGGGGCAGGGAGGGGAGAGAGAGGGAGGGATGGAAGGAGAGAGAGACAGTGAGAGAAAGAGGGAGAAGAGAGAGAGCAGAGAGAGAGCGAGGGAGAGAGAACAAGCTAGTTCAACACAGAGAAAGAACAAAGAGGAAAAGAATGAAGCAATTTCATCACAATGAGAGATGTGGGGAGGGTGTTCAGTAACAGAGCGGGGTTGAGGAAAGACCAGGAAGAGGGAACAGAGGAGGCGGAGGGAAAGAGCGGTTGCCCAGGACCAGGGCCAGAGTCAGGTGAGTGAGTCATTTGCTTCAGGCACAAAACCTCAGTAACTGCACTACATAATACCTCAAAGCAATCCTCAACACAATCAAATGTAATACATAAAACTGCATCATGGGCACAGTATCCATGGTTTAAATGAAGACAGTGCCAGCACAGTGCTGTGCTGAGCCACGCTGGCGCCTATGGCAAGGGTAAATTCGGTCACATCTACCTTCTCTTTATTGAAAATGGTGACATTTTGTCCATCGTGGACTCCTGCATGAATTTTTTTTTTGAGGGGGGCACAGTTTCGCTCTTGTTATCCAGGCTGGAGTGCAATGGTGTGATCTCAGCTCACTGCAACCTCCACCTCCCGGGTTCAAGCGATTCTGCTGCCTCAGCCTCCCAAGTAGCTGGGATTACAGGCTTGCACCACCATGCCCGGCTAATTTTGTATTTTTTAGTAGAGACGGGATTTCTCCATGTTGGTCAGGCTGGTCTCCAACTCCCGACCTCAGGTGTTGGCCTCCCAAAGTGCTGGGATTACAGGCATGAACCACCGCACCCAGCTGTGAATTTTTCTTTTTCTTTTTAAATCTTGCATTATGATGTATTTCAATCACTGAGGTTTTCCGTGCCCCCTTAAGCTTTGGGCCTGGGGCCAGCACCTCACTCTCCTTCCCTGGCCCCACCCCTGCTTTCTCACCCCCATTAAACTCTCTGTCCCATCCCAGGGCCACATCGGCCCCTAAGTCAGCTCCCACACCTGGCCTAGGCAGAGAATGAGATGAAGAAAGCTGAGGAAGCCAGGCCTGGCAGGAGGGCAAGGCTGGGCTCGGTACCCAGTCACTTGGTCAAGCTCTGTGCCTGGGGCATGCAGACAGGGCACCCAGGACTAGGGAGGAATGGGGGGTGTCTCACATTGCAGGCGTTTTTCTTGGAGTCAGGGATGCCAGCGCACAGCATGGAACTGCCCAGCAAGTCCTTGTAAACCTTCGAGCATTCCTGGTTAGAAATGAGCTTGACATCCACGCACATGAGGTCAGAGGGAAAGGTCACTGCGGGGAGGAGCCGGGAGAGCTGTCAGTCAGACAGGATGGGGTCTGAGGACCAGAGGGGCTGTAGGTCCAGGCTCCTGGGTCTGAGGGAGGAGGGGCTGGGGGCCTGGACTCCTGAGTCTGAGGGAGGAGGGGCTGGGGGCCTGGACTGCTGGGTCTGAGGGAAGACGGAGCTGGGGATCTGGACTCCTGGGTGTGAGGTAGGAGGGATGGGGGCCTGACTCCTGGGTCTGAGGGAGGAGGGCTGGGGTCTGGACTCCCGGGTCTGAGGGAGGAGGGGCTGGAGGCCTGGACTCCCGGGTCTGAGGGAGGAGGGGCTGGGGCCTGGACTGCTGGGTCTGAGGGAGGAGGGGCTGGGGCCTGGACTGCCATGTCTGAGGGAGGAGGGGCTGGGGTCTGGACTCCCGGGTCTGAGGGAGGAGGGCTGGGGCCTGGACTCCTGTGTCTGAGGGAGGAGGGGTGGAGTCTGGACTCCTGGTCTGAGGGAGGAGGGGCTGGGGGCCTGGACTCCTGGGTCACTGAAGCCACCTACCATCTGGGCTTGTGGTAGTGCCCCAGCCGGAGACAGTACATGTGGTTCCTGGGGGGTCGCAGCGGGAGGGCAGCTGGACTTTCTTGACCGTGGATGACAGCCTGGCCGGCCTACTCAGCTTCACGAGCATGAGGTCATTCACATGGGTCTGCGTGTTGTAGCCGGGGTGGCGGAACGACTTCGAGGCCGTGATCCTCTGAGCTTTCCTGTCTCCCAGCTTATCACTGCCTAGGTGCACGGTGTACCCACTGGGAGAAGGGAGCGACATTCAGAAATTCAGATAGACACTGTGACGGGGGGGGACAGAGACCGAGAGAGAGGGACAGAGACCCAGAGAGAGGGACAGAGACCCAGAGAGGGACAGAGACCCAGAGAGAGGGGGACAGAGACCCAGAGAGAGGGACAGAGACCCAGAGAGAGGGACAGAGACCCAGAGAGAGGGGGACAGTGACCTAGAGAGAGGGACAGAGACCCAGAGAGAGGGACAGAGACCCAGAGAGAGGGGGACAGAGACCCAGAGAGGGGCACCGAGCCGTAGGCACAGAAAGACAGCTCCCGTTGCAAGTTGGAGACGCTGCTGCAGCTCCAGCAAGCCGTGGCTGGCACCTACTTCATCTTGCAGTGGGCGGCAGTAAGCACCCAGAGCTCCCCGACCAGGACACCCCCGCAGTGGAGCTGGTTGCCATTGAGCAGGGCCACCTGCCATGGGTGGGAGCCTTGTGTACATGGGACGCCATCAATAATCTTGTCACTCCCACCTGGATGGAGACATGGAGGAGCATGTGGGTAGCCAGCATCAGGGGAAGGCGGAGGCTGCACCCCAGGAATTCCCAGAGTCAGAGGTGGAGAAAGACAGAAATGCGTGGAGAAACAGAGAAAGCAAGAGCTAGGGATAGAGAGACAGAGGGAGCCCACTCAGAAAGCCAGGAGGTGCATCTCCTTGGGGGAACCACAGAGAGATGGTGAGCGCAGGAGGCAGGGCCTGGAGGGGACAGAGACTCCAGAGTCAGCAGAAGCAGGAAGAGTGGGGGCTGCGGCTGACAGTCTGGTCCTCCCAGGAAGGGCACTGTTTGAGGAGGGAGGGCTTCTGACTCAGGGACTCCTTGGAGAGGGTCAGTGGGGGCCCCAGGTGAGGTCAGGCTTCCCAGTCCAGCATTCACCTTGTCCAGAAGCTCCCTGGGCTAAGGACAGCAGTAGGATCTGCAGAATCAGGAGAAAGGGTCCTGCCATGGTGCCCTGCTTAGCCGCTCCGAGGCTGCCAGGCCAGGAACGGCCTCTTCTGCTGGAGTTGGGAAGGAGAAAGCATTCAGGCCCAGCCCCTCCTCCCTTGAACCCAGGAGTCCAGGCCCCCAGCTCCTCCTCCCTCAGACTCAGGAGCCCTCAGACCCAAAAGTCCAGTTCCTCAGACCCCTAGAGACCCGGGAATCTTGGGTCCAATTTTGCTCCTTCCCATGGAACCCAAACTTCTGAATCGCTAGTTCCTTTTTCCCTAAAGACCCCAAATTGCAGACTTCCAGGCTCTCAGTTCTTGGCCCTTGAGTTCAGGCTGCAGCCCCCGCCTCTCGGAAGCAGAGTCAGCCTTGGAGCCCGAATAACCCCTCCCCCCACCACTACAGGCGCACCCTAGATGCCCCCTCTTCTCACCTCGAGAGGGTCTGATGTGATCCAAGTTCGGACCTAGGCTGGCACAAGGTTGAGCTCCGAGTGTCTCGGGCCCTCTGCTGGGCGGTGCTCTTATGCCACCCGGGCCCCACGCCCGCCCCCAGTGCCCTGGGGTGCAGGCGGAGTCGGCTCTGGGACACCCCCACCTGCGTTTGCGGTTCTCCTTATCTGGAACCCCTGACGCAGCTAGAGCAATTGGCACCACTGCACGCTCTCACCACCCTCCCTCCGAAGGCCGGGCGGTGCCCAGCTCCTGTGCCCAAGCACGCACGTTCCCGCCCTACAGTCCCTCCTGGCAGCTCTCAGGGGAGGGACCAGGTGCGCTGGCTCCGAGGGGCGGGCTGAGCTCTGGGAATAGGCTGTGGCCCGGGTCCTCCTCTGGGACCGTTTCCTTGCCCTCACCCCCTCTCAGGGGTGGCCTAGACCCTGCATCCTAGTTGTGACCTGCCTGTGGGAACTTGTCCAACCTGATCCCAGTCGTGCCTGTAAGCCTGAACCCATTCCCAGCCCTAACAGAGACGTAAAAACAATGCTTTCTCTAACTCCACCCCACTAATATTTGCCATGTTTAGGATATATGTTCTTATGGTCATTTTAATCATGTTATACATAGATTTCTTTACGTATTATGTTTTTATAACAAATGTCTGTACTAGACATTATCTAACAGAACCTTTTTTTAGGACTTTGTTTATTTTATTGAGCAAACATTTATTTATTTTTCCTTTTCTAACTTTTAAGTTCATGGGTACATGTGCTGGAGGTGCAAGTTTGTTGGATAGGTCCACATGTGTCATGGGGGTTTGTTATACGGATTATTTAATCACCCAGGTATTAAGCCTAGTACCCATTAGTTATTTTTTTTATCCTCTCCCTCGTCCCACCCTCCACCCTCTTATAGGCCCCAGTGTGTGTACACGAAGTAATATAAATTGTTCTATTTAAAGACATGTATGTTCATTGCAGCACTATTCAGAATAGCAAAGACATGGAATCAACCTAAATGCCCATCAGTGATAGACTGGATTAAGAAAACATGCTAGCCGGTGTGGTGGCGCACGCCTGTAATCCCAGCTACTAGGGAGATTGAGACAGGAGAATCACTTGAACCCGGGAGGTGGAGGGTGCACTGAGCCAAGATCGTTCCATTGCACTGCAGCCTGGGTGACAGAGCGAGACTTCGTCTCAAAAAAAAGCAAAAAAAGAGAAAAGGTGCTACATGTATACCATGGAATACTATGTAGCCATAAAAAATACAAGATCATGTCCTTTGCAGGGACATGGATGGAGCTGGAGGCCATTATTCTCAGCAAACTACCAGTTACAAGTGGGAGCAGCTAAAAGATGAGAATACATGGACACATAGAGAAAAAGAACCAACCTTCCTTCTTTCCTTCCTTCCCTCCTTCCTTCCTTCCTTCTTTTCTTTCTTTCTCTCTCTCTCTCTTTTTTCTTTCTTTCCTTCTTTCTTTCTTTCTTTCTTTTCTTTCTCCCTTCCTTCCTTC
>NW_022437084.1:1417083-1502306 GCF_009761245.1 Sapajus apella | reverse complement strand
CTTCCTTCCTTCCTTCCTTCCTTCCTTCCTTCCTTCCTTTTTCTTTCTTTCTTTCTTTCTTTTCTTTCTTTTTTCTTTCTTTTCTTCGATGGAGCGTTGTTCTGTTGCCCAGGCTGGAGCGCAGTGGCAGAATCTAGGCTCTCTGCAAGCCCCACCTCCTGGATTCAAGGGCTTCTCCTGCCTCAGCCTCCTCAGTAGCTGGATTACAGGCGCCTGCCACCATGCCCAACTAATTTGTGTATTTTTAGTAGAGATGAGGTTTCGCCATGTTGGTCAGGCTGGTCTCGAACTCCTGACCTCAGGTGATCCACCAGCCTTGGCCTCCCAAAGTGCTGGGATTACAGGTTTGAGCAACTGCGCTCAGCCTCTTTTTTTACTCTATGAAGTATCCTGAAAAAATATCCCCCTCCACCCCAAAATGGGAGAGGTAGGTCAAGGAATACAAAGTAGCAAAAATGTAAGATGAACCAGTTGGAATATCTAATGGACAACAGGAAAAACTATACTAACTGATAGTGTGTAGTATTCAGGATTTTTTTTTTTTTTTTCTGAGAAAGAGTCTCGCTTTGTTGCCCAGGCTGGCGTGCAGTGGCGCGATCTCGGCTCACTGCAACCTCTACCTCCTGGGTTCAAGCGATTCTGCTGCCCCAGCCTCCTGAGTAGCTGGGATTACAGGCATAGGCCACTACGCTCGGCTAATTTTTGTATTTTTGGTACAGACGGGGTTTCACCATGTTGGCCAGGCTGGTCTTGAACTCCTGACCTTGTCATCTGCCCACCTTGGCCTCACGAAGTGTTGGGAATACAGGCGTGACCCACCGTGCCCGGCCAAGGAGTTTTGCTAAATGAGTAGATTATAGCTGCCCTTGCCACAGGGGAAGAAAATGGGTAACTATGTGAGATGATGACTATGTTAATTTGTTCAGCTATCGTAATTATTTTACTATGTATATACATCGCATACCGTCATATTGTACACTTTCAATTTATACAATAACATTTATTTTTTTAAAAAGGGGAAAACTTTTCCCTCTTAGTGCATTTACATCACTTCTCCTTCCTTTATAATCGTTGTGTAATATTCCATACTCACTTGGATAGTTTAATAATAATAATGCTGAGATGAACTTCTTTGTCCACCCATCTTTGTTCATTGTATTCATTCAACCAGCATCCATTGAACATTTACTCTGTGCCAGAAACTCTTCCAGCTCTTGGAGACACAGCAGTAATAAAACAGAAAATTCCTGTGTTCATAGATGCTCTTGTTTTGTACTGTCAGTACAAAAATAAGCATATAAAATGTAGAGCTTGTTCGGTGGTTGTAAGTGCTATAAGGGAAAATCCAAGCAAGGAAGAGGGTTGCGGAGTTGCTGATTCCCTCTATCCTCTAGGATCCCTGAGGTTATAATATTAGGAAGGTCAGCTGCAAAGACCCCACGTTGAAGGTGACATTTGAGCACAATCTTGAAGGAGGGATCCAGGTGGCTGCTTGAAGGTAGTGAGTTCCAGGCAAAGTGAGCGGGCAGGTGTGTTAGTCAAGGAGCATGTCTGAAGTGCCCCAGCAGAAAAACCACTGCGACCAGAACAGTGACCAAAGGAGATGGGGGCAGGTGATGAGGCCAGAAATATAACAGGACGCTGATGACAGGGGGCCTTAAAGGTCTTTGCCTTTTATTTTGAGCAAGACAGGAATCATTGCTGGACACGTTCCTAAAGGTGGAACTGACCTCAACCTCTAAATTAGATCCTGAAAATGGAATTTATTTCTCCACCCTGGACCTAAACCTTATCTCAATCCTGACCCCTAACTCAATTAATTCTACATTTAACCCATAATAATAGACATTAGTGTTGCATACCCAAGCATTCACCCTCCCTCCCTCCCTCCCTCCCTTTTTTCCTTCCTTCCCTCCTTCCCTCTCCCTCTCCCTCTTTCTTTCCATGGAGTCTCGCTCTGTCGCCCAGGCAGGAGTGCAGTGGCACAATCTTGGCTCACTGCAACCTCTGCCTCCCAGGTTCAAGTGATTCTCCTGCCTCAGGCTCCCAAGAAGCTGGGACTACAGGCACTCCCCACCACACTGGGCTAATTTTGTATTTTTAGTAGAGATGGGTTTTCGCCATATTGGCCAGGATGGCCTCAACCTCCTGACCTCGTGATCTGCCTGCCTCAGTCTCCCAAAGTGCTGGGATTACAGGCATGAGTCACCGCGCCTGGAATTCCTTTTGCCTTTCTATCAGAGGCTTCATTTTGTTTGGATAATATTTCATCCTCATCATGACTATAAACCTCAATGAACCAAGCACTGACGCCATATTCCATTTGCTTGATTAGTTTGGAAATGGACACATGATGCTGTGTGGCCAGTGAGGAGGGGAAGACCACAGAGGCACTTCTAGGAAAGACTTTCTTATTTTCAGAAAGAGGCACTGAAAGAGGCCTTTTTTCTTCTGCTAGATGGTGTCTAATCTGTAGGCAAATTCTGGAACTGTGGCAGCACTCCAGGGTCCATACAGAGAAGTGACCAGAGGACGAGGCCAACGCCAAAACACTGCAGGTAGCCCACCAGAGAGATGAGGGACAGCTGGGTCTTTGATGAGGTCACTGAGCTGCTGAATTCACCAACGATGGAGCCTCTTCATGTCATGACTTTTTCAGATTCCCTTTCTGGGTTAGAGTTGCTTGATCCTTGTAGCCAAAATCATCTTCACTAAGACCTCAATGCTGAATCAGAATCTTTACTCGGGCTGGGCGAGGTGGCTCACCCCTGTAATCCCAGCACTTTGGGAGGCCAACACAGGCGAATCACCTGAGTTCGAGACCAGCCTGGCCAACATAGTGAAACTCCATCTCTACTAAAAATACAGATATTAGCCAGGCATGGTGGCAGGTGCCTGTAATCCCAGCTACTCAGGAGGCTGAGGCAGGAGACTCGCTTGAATCCGGGAGGCGGAGGTTGCAGTGAGCTGAGATCGCACCTCTGCACTCCAGCCTGGGCGACAGAGCGAGACTCTGTCTCAAAAAAAAAAAAAAAAAAAAAAAAAATCTTGACTCAGTTCCCAAATCTGATCCCAAGCCATAAATCCAAATCCAAATCCAATTCCAACTTGATTCCATATCTTGATACCACATAAGTCAACAAACTCAACCATGCCTCCAGTCTTAGCTCTCTTCCCAGCCCTCATCCCATATCCCATTTCATCCCATAACCCCCCGTTTCAGCCACTGTTAATGTGAAGATAGCTAGTTTATTTTTAAATTAATAGTCATTTTAAAAAGCTTAGTAATTTGTATCCTATTTCTGACTACCTCTCATCTAAATTTAATTTATTTCTTAGTTTGTCTTCTATACTGTTTTTTAATGAAAAGTTGTTGATTATGCAATATTTTGACACCAATCCTTTATATACTTAACAAACATGTTTTGGATACTAGCTACCTACCAATGAGAATGCAGCAGTGCACAAACTTAGATAGAGTCTCTTCCCTCAAGGAGCTGACAGTCTCATATAAAAGAAAAACAGTCAAATAACTCATAAACAAGTGTAAAATTGCAAGTACAAGGCACGCTCTGAAAGTAAAGTTCAGAGTATTATGAAGAAAGCACTTCCAGAGGGTTTGGAACCAGGAATTGACAATGAGCTAAGATTTGAAAGAATCGTAAACTAGAAGAAATTTTCTAGTTGCTGGAAGTAGACTAGAGGAAATTTTGTAGTAACTAGAAATAGTAAACTAGAAGGAAATTTCTTCTGGTAACTAGAAGACAATGGGAGGAGAATGGGGCCTGCATTGTATAGAGAAAACAGCATGTGCCAAGGCCCAAGGTAGAAAGCATTATGGCCGGAGTTCCGAACCCGGAATTACTGAGACAAGATAATGACCAGCTCTGTATGTCACGGTGAGTCTTGCATTATCCTGTAGATAATGAAGAACCATCTGAATCTCAGTCAGGGAAATAACATAACGAGATTTGTATTTTCAAAATAGCAACCCGGCTGCTGTATGAAGGATGGATGTGGGTGGGATGTGAAGATAGTGGGCAGCCACGGGGGAAGTTATCCCTGTTGTCTAGATGAGGGAAGATGGTGACTTGGAGACAGGTGGTTGAAAGATGGGACGATGCTAAGTACGTGGATTCAAAATGCACTTAGGAGACAGAATGCACAGGCCTCGGTGGTGGATTGTATGAAGGTCATGTGGAAGTAGTGGGAGATGTTAAGACTGCAGACAGAGTCTCTTGCTGGATGGACAGTGACGTCATTCATTGAGAAGGCATGGTAGATATGGTCAAATGGTTCTGACACAGTGAGAAGGAGCTCAGACCCTGACATCAAGCAGAATCCTAATCCAATCCTTACTTTGACACAACTCACAACACTTTATTTTGACATAAGCCCCAGTGTTTTTGTTTGTTTCAGTAGCTTTTGGGGTACGAGTGGCTTTTGATTACATGGATGTATCGTAGAGCAGTGAAGTCTGAGATTTTAGTGTACCCATCACCCAAGCAGTGTACATTGTACCCAATATTTATAACTTTTTATTCCTTCTCCCCTTCCTAACCTCCGCCTTCTGAGTCTCTTCAGTGTCCATTATACCACTCGGTATGCCTTTCTGTACCCACTGGTTAGCTCTCACTTAACATGAGGACATACAGCATTTGGTTTTCCATTCCTGAGTCATTTCACTTAGAATAATGGCCTCCAGCTCCATGCAGGTTGCTTCAAAATACATTATTTTTAGAGCTGAATAGTATTCCGTGGTGCATATACATCACATTTTCTTTATCCACTCATCAGTTGATAAGCACATAGTTTGGTTCCATATCTTTGCAGTTGTGAATTGTGCTGTGATAAACATATGTGCATATGTGTCTTTTTGATATGATGACTTCTTTTCCTTTGGGGAGATACCCAGCAGTGGGATTGCTGGATCAAATTGTAGATCTACTTTTAGTTCTTTGAGAAATCGCCATACCGCTTTCCATAGAGGTCGTACTAATTTACGTTCTCACCAGCAGTGTGTAAGTGTTCCTTTTTCAACACATCCAAGCCAAGATTTATTGTTTTTGACTTTTTAGTAAGTCCCAGTCTTAACCCTAAACCTTAATCTATACCCAGTCCTGAGGCTCAAATTCTGCTTTATCCTTGATCAACCCCAGTTTGTATCTCAACCGATAACCTAAACCTTCATTCAGTACTGGACTCCAAATATCAGCTCAGGCTAGCACCCAGACCACAGCGAACCTTAACCTTTCTACCCCTTGACCTGATGCTGAACCTCTAGATGTAAGCCAGACTCAACCTTGACCTGAGCAGTGAATGCCACCATGGCCTGGGTATCAAACCTGCCCCAGGATAATTCAGACATCAGTCTCCATTCCCATCATATTCTGGGAATCCCACATTCATGTCCTCCCCGTGAACCTATCCCCTCACATCCCATACCAATTCTAACACACTGACCCAAGTCCCGCCCCTATGCTCATCCTCAACCCAACTGCTACCTAAAATCCCATCCTCATTTCCATCCCCAACTCTTTTCCCAACTCCGTGTTTATTTATCCAACTCCCCACACAACTCTGACCCTTCATTTTACAAAAAATCTAAAATAAAGTCTGCCAACTAATATCTTGCTAACATTGATGTTATACTAACTCAACTCAAGTCAAGTCCCAACACCTTCTGAGACATTTACTGTCATCAAATCCAAAACCAGATCTCAGAAGTTGGACATCTAGCCCTTCCCATTCCACAGCAGGACTCTGGTCATGAAGGGTGTCAGCGTTCCTGACCTGAGTTCCCAAATCCAGGAGAAGCAGATTCCAGCCCATTTGACCTCACAGCTCCGTAACTCAGCAATCTGTATCTTTCCTTCCTGGCTTCTCAAGGACAAAAATGGTAGCAAGACTTCCAGTTTATTATCTGTTGCCCGCATCTTCATCCTTCAATTCTCTCCTCCCTCAGTCCTCTGCCTGCTCAGCATGTCAGAAAGACGAAGGAGCCCCGTTAGCCATGTTATTCGCTCCTAAGTCACGAAGACGTCTCTCCTCTGCTTCTCATCATCTATCATCTATCATTCTGTAAATTATATTCTTAATTGTTTAACCTGATTCTGTTGCCAAACACTGGTCATCACAAGCAGAGGAAATCTGTCTAGGGTGGTTGTTTTTTTTTTTTTTCAGCACCCCGCCCAGACCAGAGAATATAGGAGGTACTTAAATAAATAAATAAATACCAGTCTGCAAACCTCTGGCATCCACAGATTCAGTCCTGACTTAATCTCTGAGCTGTTCCACCCTGCAGTATGATAGAAAGAACTAGAAAGAACTTGGCTTCATGAGTCAGCCCAACCCAGATTTGAATCCTGGCTGCCCACCCTGTGACTTCGGGTAAGTGACTTCATTTTTCTGAGTCTGACTTTGCCCCTCTCCAAAGTGGAAGAGAGCAAAACCTATTTATCGAGGCAAATGGGAGGATCAAATAAATTTATCAATGGAAAATTGATGGGCACATAACAGGCACTGAATTAACATTAGTTCCCTGAGCCCATCACCCAGGGAATAAAGAAGCAGCTCCCATATTTTTTTTCTGCATTTAGTGTGGTGTGGCAGGTGCTTCACAGATTTTGTCTGTATTCCTCATATCGGTCCAGGTGAAGACTGCCATCCCCACTTTATTTTTAGTTTTTGCCCCCTGCCTCATCATCGCCATTTTATAGATGAAAACGTGGAGGTTTTAAAAAAGGCTAGATCCCTTGAGCAAAGTCACAGAGCTAAGGAGTCAGAAGTGTCAGAATTCAGCCGGGCATGGTGGCTCAAGCCTGCAGTCCCAGCACTTTGGGAGACTGAGGTGGGCAGATCACTTGAGGTCAGGAGTTTAAGACCAGCCTGGTCAACATGGTGAAACCTCATCTCTACTAAAAATGCAAAAAATTAACCGGATGTGGTGGCACGCGCCTATACTCCCAGCTACTCAGGAGGCTGAGGTAGGAGAATCACTTGAACCAGGGAGGCAGAGGCAGGGGAATTGCTTGAGCCCAGAATGCAGAGGTTCCGGCGAACTGAGATCACAGCACTGCGCTCCAGCCAGGGTGACAGGGCCAGACTCTGCCTCAAAAAAAGGAAAAGTATCAGAATTTGAATGTTGGGAATCAAAGGCCTTTGGTATCACCACTGCACAAATCCCTACTCTGAGAAGGAAATTTCCTTGTTACATCCACACGTACCCTCTGAGTCTCACTTGGTTCAAAACAGAGTTGGATCCCTCATGGCCTATTAATGATGTGTACCCCTGTGTCCGAGGCCCAAAGCCGGGCCCCCTGTGCCCTTTGCATTTAGTCCCACCACCTGTTGCTAAGTCCTACCCAGACACCCAGCCCCATACCTCTCTCACCCTCAGACCTATGTCCTGTACCTTTTTAAATGACTCATCTTCCAGCTCATGATTATGCCTGAGAACTGGCATCTGACAATCTTGCCAGCTGTGTCCTTCCCTGAGGGATTTTGAACACTGTGACCCCCGTACCTCCTGACTCAGCCCATTGGTTCTGATGGCCCATTGTTTCGGACTTCCGGGATTCTCTTCCTCCTTACTTCAAGAACAGAACCCCATTTCTTTCTTTTTTTTTTTTTTGAGTTGGAGTCTCCCTCTGTCGCTCAGGCTGCAGTGCAGTGGAGTGATATCGGCTCACTACAACCTCCGCCTCCTGGCAGAATTCCGTTTCTTTTGGGGGAGATGCTGCCTTACTTCATGTAGTTCCAGTGAAACTGTCAATCATAGTTCTCCAACTCCACCCACCCACTGAGGTGGGGAAATGACCCAGGCTAAGCCAACAAGATCAGTGTTTTCTCTCTGGCAACAATGATAGATTAAAGGGGTGGGCCCAGTTCAAACCGGACCAATGAGAATTCCTCCCTGTGATGAATATCAAGATGCCAAGAGAAAGGAGATTTTTGTTTCTGTTAGTAGCTATGTTCCCTCTATGCCCTGCCTTAGTACCTAAGATTGAATAAATCAATCACCAAGTCTTCTCAGGCTTATATTCCGTTGGGGACATTAAAATATCTCCTGGACCAGCCTGGGCAACATGGTACAGTCCTATCTCTATCCAAAAAAAAAAAAAAAAAAAGTGGGGGGGGGGGCCCCTGCCCTTGGTCCCAGCCACTCTGGAAGCTGAGGTGGGAGGATGGCTGGAACCCAGGAGGTAGAAACTGCCGTAAACATTGTTTGTGCAATGCTCATTGTGCTCTAGCCTGGGCAACAGAGTAAGACCCTGTCTCAAAAGACAATCTCCTGGGCATTGGATGATACTAAGGAATTATCATCAACTGTGTAAGGTGTGATAATGTAATTGGTTATGTTTAAAACGAGTCTCTTTTGGAACAAGGTTTGGCACATTTTTAAAATAAAGGGCCAGATAATAAATACTTTAGCCTATGCGGACCAAGAGACAAAAATGGAAAATATTATGTAGATATTTAATAGCAAGAGAGAAAATAAAATTTTTATTTATTTATTTAGAGACAGAGTCTCACTCTGTTGCCCAGGCTGGAGTGCAATGGTAGTATCTCGGTCACTGCAACCTCTGCCTCCTGGGTTGAAGCAATTCTCTGCCTCAGTCTTTCAAGTAGCTTGGATTACAGGTGCCCACCAACATGCCCAACTAATTTTTGTATTATTAGTAAATTTGGGGTTTCACCATCTTGGACATGCTGGTCTTGAACTCCTGACCTTGTGATCCACCCACCTCGGCTTCCCAGAGTGCTGAGATTACAGATGTGAGCCACCGCACCTGGCCAAATTTCACAATTTTTAATTGATGAAATTCAAAATGTAGTAATGATAATTTAGTACAAATTTTTTGTCACAGTTCTTTATCCATCACATAGAAAAAAGTGTTTTTAGCTCAGGGGATTTGGTCCAACAGCTGTAGTTTGCCATCCCCTGTTTTAAAAATGCATAATAAAATATTTAAGAATAAGATGATATGATGACTGGGATTTGCTTCAAAATATTCCAGCATTAGGGAAGTGTGTGGTGGGAGTATAGGTGAAACAAGAATTGGTTTTGTATTAACTTTTTTTTTTTTTGCAACAGGGTCTCACTCTGTTATCCAGGCTAGAGTGCAGTGGTACAGTCATAGCTCACTGTAGTCTCAAACTTTCAGGCTCAAGTGATCCTCCCACCTCAGCCTCCTGAATAGCTGGGACCACAGACGTATGCCACCATGCCTGGCTAATTTTTTTTTTTTTTTTGAGATGGAGTCTCACTCTTGTTGCCCAGGCTGGAGTGCAATGGCACAATCTTGGCTCATTGCAACCGCCGCCTCCCAGGTTCAAACAATTCTCCTGCCTCAGCCTCCTGAGTAGCTGGGATTACAGGCATGCACCACCACGCCCGGCTAATTTTGTGTTTTTAGAAGAGACGGGGTTCTTCATGTTGGTCAGGCTGGTCTTGAACTCCTGACCTCAGGTGATCTGCCCACTTCAGCTTCCCAAAGTGCTGGGATTACAGGCATGAGCCACCGCGCCTGGGCTGTCTGGATACTTTTTTAACTTTAGAAACCAGGGTCTTTCTATGTTTCTCAGGCTGGTCTTGAACACCTGGGCTCAAGCAGTCCTCTTGCCTTGGCCTTTCAAAGTGCTGGGGTTACAGGCGTGAGCCACTGCATTAATTATTGAAGTTGGATGGTGGTATCTGAAGACACATTATGTTATTCTATTTTGTATATGTTTGAAATTTTCCATACTAAAAATTATAAAACAATTCTTTGAGTTGAGATGTCCCTCCAGAAACGCATCCCTGGCATCAGAAGTTTAATGCCAGGCTTGAAATACTTCCTCAGGATATCTAGTATGGGGGACCTGTCATAAAGCATCACAGAGATTGATGAATGCAAGGTGTCTCAGATACCCACACCCCTTGTGGAGAATTGCCTTCCCATAGCATTAAGTGGCCATGATTCATATCACATGACTCCAAGTAGCTACTGATTGGATAAGATTGGTCACCTGACCTCAATGCAATCAAACGATTGGCCATTCAGTGACCAATGATGTGGCTGAAGAAGAAAGGGTGAGCTGGATGAATCAAATTCTCTTTCATGAGACTATTACCTCTGGACTAGATTGAAGACCAGCTGAAACAGGGAAAAGGCACGAATCTCGGTAAGATGTGCCCACCAGCACCACGATAGTTTACCATTGCCATGGCAAGACTCAGAATGTACTATCCTTTTTCTAGAAATTTCTGAATAACCTACCCCTTAATTTGCATGTAATTGAAAGTGGGAATAAATATGACTAGAGAGCTGCCCCTGAGCGGCTGCTACTTTGTGCCCTACTGTGCAAGGGGCAGTACCTCTGCCGCTGCGCACTACTGTTTCAAAAAAAGTTCCTGACTCCACTGGGTTGCCCTTGAATTCTTTCCCGGGCAAAATCAGGAACCCTCCCTGGCTAAGTTCCAATTTTGGGCTCACCTGGCCTGCACCACTAGGAAAGTGACTATTTATATCTTTGTAATAACTACCCTCTCTATACTCATCTTTCCCTAAAACAAGTTATGCTAAGCCTTCGCTTTAATGAAAACTTCCCAAAATGCCCTTTGCCTCACACTTCAATTTGGACACACCACTCATTTCCTTCTACCACAGCAGACACCACCAGATGGCTCTAGGCTGTGGGAAAGAGTTCTATCTGGACTTTTGGGAGCTCTCCAGATTTTTGACCTGAGTGGTCGTTTCATGGTTGTTCATTTGTGACTATTTAAGCCATTCATATATTTTCTGCACTATTTTCTATGCATATCTCACAATTTTTTTCCACTTTTTCTATTATTATTATTATTATTATTGAGGTGGAGTTTTGCTCTTGTTGGCCAGGCTGGAGTGCAATGGCACAATCTCAGCTCACTGCAACCTCCGCCTTCTGGGTTCAAGCAATTCTCCTGCCTCAGCCTCCCGAATACCTGGGATCATAGGCATGTGCCACCATACCCAGATTATTTTGTATTTTTAGTAGAGACGAGGTTTCTTCATGTTGGTCAGGCTGGTCTCTAACTCCCAATTTCAGCTGATCTGCCCTCCTCGGCCTTTCAAAGTGCTGGGATACAGGCGTGCGCCACCATGCCCAGCCTATTTTTTAAAATAAAAATAGAGGCGAGGTCTTACATGATGCTGAGACCTTGAACTCCTGGGCTCAAGCGATTCCCCCACCTCAGCCTCCCAAAGTGCTAGCATCACAAGCATGAGCCACCACACCTGGCACAATGACTTTTTTTTTGAAGGGGAAAATTTTACCTCCAAAGCTTGTGAACACTTTGCTCAGGAAAACCAAACAAAAATCCTTTCAAAACTGTCTTTCACGTACCAGCCCACTGACTGTATGAAAACCCTTGTATGTGTTTTCTCCCCTGAAATAAAGCTGTTACCCAAGTCCCTGCAGGAAAACGAGGGATTGCTTCAGGCAGTGGTGATGGCCGACATGACCATGAGGTCTTGGTCTCCCCAGATTCCCACCTCACCTGCCAGCAAGAACGACGCTTGCTCCCCATCCAGCCCTCCCCGCAGGACCAAAACACACACAGGCAAGGAGCCATCTATAGTTGTGAGTTTATTAAGGGAGTTCCTGTGCTTCTCCTAGAATCAGCCCTTGTTGCCCATGATCTTCTTGATCCAGTCCAGGTAGCGGCAGATGTTGGTATAGACCCCGGGTCTGTTGGGTCTCCCACAGGGGTCTGAGCCCCAAGAGGTGATGCCCTGGAGTGCACCATCACACACCAGGGGACCCCCAGAATCACCCTAGATGGGGAGAATGAGAACAGGGTTGTACCTGACATGTCCACAAAATCCCTTTTCCTGCTGTCCCAGCATTTTACCAGTTCTTTTTTTTTTCTCTCTCTCTCTCTTTTGAGATAGAGTTTTTGCTCTTATTGCCCAGACTGGAGTGCAGTGGCGTGATCTCAGCTCACTGCAACCTCTGCCTCCTGGGTTCAAGTGATTCTCCTGCCTCAGCCTCCCGAGTAGCTGGGATTACAGGTATGCACCACCACGCCTGGCTAATTTTGTATTTTTAGTAGAGGTGGGTTTTCACCATGTTGGTCAGGCTGGTCTCGAACTCCCGACCTCAGGTGATCTGCCTGCCTCGGCCTCCCAAAGTTCTGGGATTACAGGTGTGAGCAACCACACTCAGCCATTTTACCAGTTCTTTAGCACGATTGGGACCCTGTGGCCAATGGGGGGTAACATCATTTTCCCCTGAGACCAGTCAGGACAAGGCTTGGGGCTTCCATGTACAGACAGACATGGTGTCCAAGGATAATGGTCAAAACACTGATTAAAGAGGGGAAAGAATGAAATCTCGACCAGGCACGGTGGCTCACACCTGGAATCCCAGCACTTTGGGAGGCCAAGGTGGCAGATCACTTGAAGTCAGGAGTTTGAGACCAGCCTGGCCAACATGGTGAAACCTCATCTACTAAAAATACAAAAATTAGCTGGTTGTGGTGGTGGGTGCCTATAATCCCAGCTGCTCAGGAGGCTGAGGTGGGAGAATTGCTTGAGCCAGGGAGGCAGAAGCTACAGTGGGCGGAGATTGTGCCACTGCACTCCAGCCTGGGTGACAGAGCGAGACCATGTCTCAAAAAAAAAGAAAAAAGAGTCCTCAAGGGTCCAATCCAGGGAGAAGACGGTAGGGATTACATGGAGAGGACTGAGCTGAAGTTTCCTCCATTTCTGCCAGTAGTGAAGGCATCATTGATTGCAGTTACCAAACACCAGGAGAAAGGATCAAGGTTCTTGTGGACACACACACCCACACCCCATATCCCCAAGGGACAATGGCTGAACTCTTTGTGGAAGAGACCACTGTCTCTATGGAGCAATCCAGAGAGACTGGCTTTCAGGACAGTATCGCTGATGGAAATGACTCCATTCTTGGCCAGTGGGGAAGAAAGCATTGTCTTTAGGGACCAATCATTAGTGAAGGTGGGCTTCCAGGTAGGGGACAAAGCCAGGGCAGTGCTAGGAACAACGAAGATACAGTTAGAAGGCAGAGTTATGTCTATGACAAATCCCAAGAGAAAGGGATGGGAGCTCACTGCGGAGGCACTCAAGTCAATGGCACCATTTCCCGCTGCCCACTCACAAGATAGCATTGTCTCCCAAGGAACCAATCATAGGAGAAGGGAACCAGCCTTGGGATTCTAGCCAGTCTCAAAGAAAAGTGGCTGATCACCTGGCCAGTGGTAAAGTTGGCACAAATTCCACGATGTAATGCTTGGGAGCGAGAGCAGGGAACTCGCTTCACCTCTAGCCTCAACTCTCTCCTTCCTGGACATCTACCCCACCCGCTATAGCCCCCAGCTCTGCATCCCATCCTGTAGGTAAGGGCTTGAAAGAAAATGGCAGCGACAATTTAATGTTCCTAATTCCTATGCTGTGTGACTTTCAGAGAGAGTTTGGCCTTTTCTGAACCTGGTTCCCACTCCGTAGGGATCTGGGCAACTGCTCCAGGAACTGTCTTTGGGACTACTCCCCTTACCACCTCCCCCATCCAAGCCTTGAGCCTCTAGAGGGCCATGAGGGATGAGCGGGGAGGAGGATTTCAGAAATCACTCACCTGGCACGTGTCAGCCCCATTGCTATTGCCTGCACAGATCATGGCATCTGTGATCTGCCCTGGGTAGGCATCCTCACACTCCTTCTGGGGAAAGATTTTTACTTCTGCACAGTTGAGAGTGTCAGGAAAATTCTCTGAGGGAGAAGAGGTTGTAAGATTCCCTAAGAGAGCAGCCCTTTGCCTCCATCCCTGTCTGGATCTAACCCCCTTCCTTTCTTTCCAGGATGTAACGGGGGAGCTTTCTGACACTTTGCACAGGGCACATCGCTTCTCACCACATTAAACAAAGCTGTGCCCTCTGCTATTGGGCTTTTGCCATCTAGAGAGGGGTCCTTGGATCTCACATACTTGTTCTTGCCCTGAGCCATTTTCAAATCAAGGGGCTGGGGACTACTTGGAGGTGCCCCTTTATGATCCCTCTGACCCTCTCTTTCCAGTCTTCCTGCCCTCAGCCAACCAGGTCCTCAATCTGTGCTAAATCCTGCTCCTTCCAACTGTCACTTCCTCCTGGAAGCCTTCCCTGACCACTCTAATTTAAACATACCATCGCTTCATTACTCCCTATCCTTTTACCCGCCACAATATTTCCTTACAGCACTTTACCTATTATTTTATTTTACGTGTATTTGTTTATTGCCTATTTCTCCCATCTAGCTTTCAACTCCATAAGGACAAGGACTTTGTATAGTTTGCTCATGACTGTACATCAAGTGCCTGCAGCAGCACCTGGGGCATACTAGGAGCTCAATAAGCAAGAGTTGTATTGGCCGGGCGCGGTGGCTCACGCCTGTAATCCCAGCACTTTGGGAGGCCAAGGCGGGTGGATCACGAGGTCAAGAGATCGAGACCATTCTGGTCAACATGGTAAAACCCCGTCTCTACTAAAAATGCAAAACATTAGCTGGGCATGGTGGCACGTGCCTGTAATCCCAGCTACTCAGGAGGCTGAGGCAGGAGAATTGCCTGAACCCAGGAGGCGGAGGTTGCGGTGAGCCGAGATCGCGCCATTGCACTCCAGCCTGGGGAACAAGAGCAAAACTCCTTCTCAAAAAAAAAAAAAAAAAAAAAAAAAAAAAGAGTTGTATTAATGATTGAAGGTGGAATTGATCTTTTTTATTAACCTATTTTGAGGAATAGACTTCTTCAAAGTATCTTTGAGGGGGAAAAACTTCCATCTGGCACCTCTGCATGCCAAAAGCTATACACTCACAATCTCTTTTAATCTTCACAACAGTGCTTTGAAGGAGGGATGCATTAATTCATTTCATTATTCATCCTTCCAACAGATATTTATTGAGCACCTACTATGTACCAGGCACCATCTCGGGCACTAGGAACACACGATGAAGAAAACTGATGTAATCTGAACCCTCATGGAGCTAAAAAAATCTCTTAGATGATGATTCCCATTTTGCAGATGAGGAAAGTGAGGCTCAGAGATGAAAAGGAATTTGCCCAAGGTGAAGGGGCAGAGCCATGGTTTGAACTGATCTACCTGATTTGCAAGCAGGTGTGTTTCTACAGCAGCACACGGTCTCATCCAAAGCATTCAGGGCAGGAGTGAGACAGACAGGGACTTGAATGCTGGACTTTGCCACTTCCTAGAGAAGCCCATTGACTCTCTGAGCTGAGTCCCAATTTTTTCGCTGTGAAGGAAGATGAGGAGCTGCCTGGATTCTGGAGTCCCAAAGGTACCCAGCTTCATTGGAGGCCCAGACTTTGGGGTCCAGAGTCAAGAGGGAACTAGGATTGTTGGGTCCTGGGAGAAGAAGTGCCTTGACTCCTGGGTCTGAGGAAAGAGGGGACCAGAGCCCAGGTTTCCTGGGTTCGAGAGGGAGAAAAAGGCCGGGTGTGGTGCTCACGCCTGTAATCCCAGGACTTTAGGAGGCTGAGGCGGGCAGATCACTTGAGGTCAGGAGTTCGAGACCAGCCTGGCCAACATAGTGAAACCCTGTCTCTACAAAAAATACAAAAATTAGCTGGGCATGGTGGCGGGTGCCTGTAATGCCAGCTACTCGGGAGGCTGAGGCATGAGGATCATTTGAACCTGGGAGGCGGAGGTTGCCATGTGCTGAGATTGCGCCACTGCACTCCAGCCTGGGCAACTGAGTGAAACTGTGTACCCCACTAAATCCCGAGATACACATCTGAGGGGGGGGGGGGTGGGGGAGAAGGTGCTTAGGAGCCTGTGTTCCCGGGCCTCTGAGAAGTCCAAATATCCTGAGTGTGTTAAGATTACATAACATCCTATACAATGAAAAGTCTCATAGGATAGTGCTCTCCGCCATAAAGGAGGGGCTTTTCTCGCCCTGCTTAACAATCTGCTAGTTGGTTCTCTTTCTCTCACCACTCCTGTTAGTAGTCTGGTCTTCGAGGTTTCTAATACGGCTCCCACTTGTGAATCTTAACATCACGATCACTTTCCCTTCTTTGTCTCCTTCTAGGGGGACCAAGATTTGCCAATAGCTTGGGGTCCACTGGGCCAACCAGCTCTTCCTCTCCCTCCCATTAGTGGCCAAGCCCACTACCTTGGGGACTGGTGATAGTGCCCCAGCCTGAGATGGTGCACTTCTGGCCAGCTTGGATGCAGTGGTCTGCCAGGGTGATGGGCTTCACTTTGGAGCCCAGGGATGCCTGGTCACGCAGTTGCAGAAGCATCAGATCATGGTTGTGCTCCTCCACATCGCTACTGTTGTAGCAGGGGTGTGGGATGGACTGAACCACAGCTATTTCTTGCTCTGGCCCATCCTTTTTCTGTAGGCTATGGTCTCCCAGGCGTACTGTGTATTTCCTGTAATGGTGGCGACAGTTTGGGACCCAGGCAGGGGTATTGCCCCCAGCCCCCTCCTCCCTTAGACCCAGGAATCCAGTCCTCAGCTCTCTCCTTCTTGAGTGGAAACCCAGCCCCCTCTTTCCTCTTTCCCCAGCCGACCTCTGTCCCCGTCATCCACTCACGATTTTTTACAGTGGGCAGCCGTGACGACCCAGTTGCGACCTATAAGGACACCGCCACAGAGCAGTTGCTCGCCCTGGAACAAGGCCGCCTGCCAAGGCTGCGAATGGGGTTGGCACTCCTGACCCCCCAGCACCTTGTTCTCCTGTGCCCTGGAGTGTCCTGCAGCAGGAGGGAGAGGGTTGGATCGCCACCCTCTGGGGCAGTGCCAGGGCTGGGAAGGCCACTGTGGGGTCAAATGGACACACGGAAAGTTCTCCGCATACAACTTAGTGAGGGGAGCCCGGGTGTCCACACGCTGCCACGCAGGTACACTCATTTCAGTCCGTGTGTATCATACAAGAGGCACACACCCGAGCATGCCCCCACATGCTTCCACATGAGTCTACATGCCCCCTATACTCCCACATGAATCTATGCCCCCAAGCAAGCAGCCCCTCACCGGCTGTGGGTATTCAGACAATTTGCAGCATAACCGAACCTACTCCTACCCGCTGCCACCTGTTTCTTGCCTCCATGCACCCTGAGGAAAGCCCACAGAGGCTTCTGCATCATGTCACACCCTTCACATCCGTGCACACGCACCCACATAACCACCGCGACATTCCCACAGACTCCCCGGCGCCACGGCTGCCTTCAGACCCCTCCCCTCCGGAGACCTCCGCAACCCTCCTCACCTGCCCAGCTTTTCCCCAGCAAGAGCAGGAACATCCACGTCAGGGCTGCACGAGGTGGGGGGCGTCCCATGGTGAGGTCTGGGAAATGGAGAGGGCGGGGCCGGGAGACAGCAAGGAGGAGCCTGAAAGCCTAGTTCTGGATTTTGGGACTGGGGAGGGAGCTGAGCGCATTGGGACTGTTTGGGGCTTCTCTGGAGGAAGGGGAGGCTGGGGATTGGATTCCTACTTTCCAAGGGGTGAGGGAGTTTGGGTCCTGGATGTCTGTGTCTGAAGGGACAGGGAGCTGGGAGCTGGGACTCCTAAATTTGGGAGAGGAGGAAGCTGGGGTCCAGATTGCTGGGTCTCGAGAGAGAAGGGCATCTGAGTCTGGGGTCCTGGAACCTGGAAAAGGAGGGTCCGGGCCTGATGTCTGTGTCTGAGTACCTCTGCACCTCACCTTCCAGAATCCAGGGGGCGGGGTCACCTACTGATTCGGACCCAGTGGAGGAGGCCCCAGTACTTCAGTTCTCTCTGCTCGGTACAGTACTCGAGTCTGGAGGCTTTTAACTGGGACGCCCCGCCTGTAGCTCCTCCTCCTCCTGCACTGGAGCCTAGGGAGCTTCTGGGAACTGGAACGCTGGGTGTGAGTGAGGAGGGGCGGAAGGGGCTGAACATGAAATCTTAGGGAGGAAGGGCTGGCAACTCAGACTCTTGAGGCTAAGGAGAGGAGGGAGCCGGTGCTAAGATTCTAAGATCTGAAATGTAAGGGGCTGGGGGCCAAGACTTTAGTTCTGAGAGGGTAGGAGGCTGGCGGCCTGGATTCCTGGGTCTGAGAGAGGAGAGGCTGGGGCCTGGACTCCTAAATCTAAGGGAGGAGGAGCTGGGACCTGGGCTTTTAGGTCTGAGGGAGGAGGGGCTGGGGGCCTGGATTCCTGGGCGTGAAGAAGGAGGGGGCGGGGGGCTAAATTCTAAGTACTTGTAAAAGGAGAGGCTTGGAGCCTGACCTTTTATGGGAGGAGGAGGCTGCTGCCAGTAACCTGGAACGGAATAAAGGTAGGTCTTCTTGGGTCAGACGCCTAAGGGTGGATCAGGCCCCGCCCGCTGCCCCCTGAGGGGTCCGGGATCTGGGAGGGCAGGTTTGGGAGGCACCGTGACCTGGTTTCCCCTTCGCCTGGAGGCGACAGGACCAACCCAAGCAGAACCCAGGAGGCTTGCTGCAATAGGGCTGATGGAGAGAGACTTTAGGCAGGACTTACTAGGGGGAAAGGGGGAGTTGGAACGCGGTAGCGGTTCCCTCATCTGCCGTTTACAGCCCACCCGTTGCCCTCCACTCAGCTCACAGCTCGTGCAGAAAGAAGGTGAGGTTTCAAGTTTACTGTAAAATCATCCATTGGCTCTAAAGGTATCGAGACCCTCCCTCAATTTCCCCTCAGGTCCCCGCCAGGATTCAAACCCAGGACACGCGCGGCCGGGCCACGAGGGGCGGAGCCCGAGCTCCACGTGGGCGCAGATTCTGCGCCCCTGACATCACGGGGCGGGGCGGGACCTCTGGTGAAGGAGGCGGGGCCATAAGGGGTGGAGTCCCGAGAGGAAGTCCCATTGGGCAAAGCTCCGAGGGGCGGAGCTGTTTTGTGCACGTGGTTCCTTGGGGCGGAGCCACAGGCTGTGCTGTTCCAAGAGAAGTGACAGTTGTCGGTGGTAGAACTGGGCTCTGAAGGGCGTGTCCCTGCTCCGTTCTGAGGGGCGCGACTGTGTCTTGGGTTGACCTTGTGAGGAAGCGGAGCCTCAGGGGCAGGGTCTCAGTGTCCAGAGGGGAGTCTCAGGGCATCTGGACGTCAAGGGCGGGCACCATTGAGACTGGAACCCTTCGGGAACCCCCTACCCGGTGCCCTTCGGTCTCTCTTGGGTTTCCAAGCTGCCCCCGAGGCGCGAGGGGTCAGTTCGCCATGGTTTCTTGGATCCAGTCTAAGTAGTGGCATACGCTGGTGTAGACTGCGGGGTGCCGGGGTCTGGAGCAGGGCTCACCACCTCCGGACACCACACCTGCTAAGGTTCCATTGCAAACCAGGGGGCCCCCAGAGTCACCCTGTATGCGAAAGAAGGGCAGAGGAACTGTTAGGCCGCTTTGTTCATCACAATTACACGGGCCACTTTCTCCTTCCCAAAAAGGCCCCAGCCCGTTCCTCCTCCAACACCAGATAGTCCTCCATCTCCAGCCTCTCTTCCCTCAGAACCAGGAGTAAAAGCTCAGAGCCCCACCTCCCCGCAGGGCATAACCTCCTCCTCCCCCAGGTCTCAGACTCTGGACACCCAGCCCATTCCTCCTGTAGATCCAGAAGTCCGTACCTCCAGACCTCTCATCTTTTACACTCAGGAGTCCTGTCCTCTCCCAGGAACCAGGTGTCCCAGGCTCCTCATTTTGACCCAGGAAGGCTGGGGGCCCATCCCTCTCCTCCCCAAAGACCTAGGAAACTTGGCAGGACAGCCTCATTTTCCCTGGAGTAAGGTCTCACCTGGCAGGAACCTCTGCCCCCCTCCCACAGGCCCGCACAGAGCATGCTGTCCGAGATGTGGCCGGGGTATGCCCAGTGACAGAGTTTGTTCTCCAGGATGCTGATGTTGGCACACTGCAGTGTGACTGGAAACAGTGCTGTTGGGAAGGAGACTGTCAAGGATCTGAAACTGTCTCTCAGCACCCCACCGCCCTGAGTCCTCCCTGCAGCTTTTCCAAAGGACCCATGGAGCCACATTTAAGACCCTCAAAGATAGAGACAAGAGACAGTGACAGACAGTCATAGCATGCAGTAGAAACAAATGAAGACAAGGCGGAAAGAAGAGGGACCAGAAGACAAAGAGGCTGGATGTGGGGGCTCATGCCTCTAACCCCAGCACGTTGGGAGGCTGAGGCCGGCAGATCACTGGAGGTCAGGAGTTCAAAACCAGCCCAGCCAACACAGTGAAACCCCATCTTTAGGAAAAATATAAAAATTAGCTGGGCATGATGGCAGGAGCCTGTAATCCCAGCTACTCAGGAGGTTGAGGCACAAGAATTGCAGTGAGCTGAGACTGCATCAGTGTACTCCAGCCTGGGGGACAGAGGGAGACTCCATCTCAAAATAATAATAATACTAAAATAAGAAGAAGAAAGGAAGAGTGTTAGATATAAAAGGAGTTCCTCTTCAAAGGATTAACTTGCCCAGCGTCCTTGCTCTTTGTTCCCTGCTTTCAAGGCTGGACTTCCTTACTCTCTGTATTTCCTGCCCTGGTAAACAAACTCCCCACCAGTCCTTATCTATAGAGACCACATTCCACATCTGCTACCCACTCTATAGATTACCCCTCCCATTGCAACGGCTCCTTCCCCCAAAACTGCACTCTCCATGGGTAAAACCACATTCCTGCACTTTTCAAGTTAGCCAGCTGGGTTTAGCTTAGATTGTGTGGTCCAACTCCAGCCAACGGAGATAGGACACAGTAGCAGGGATGACCTGCATTAGAAATAAAAACCCCTTCCTTCCTTTGTCCAGTGTGCTCTCACCATTGCTCCATCAAGAGCAGCACTGTTTCTGCAGAAAGTAAACTTGCCTTGCTGAGAGATCCTTTGTCTCAGTACTGATTCTTCTTTGTGGCACCGAGCATTTGTTCCCAGCAAAGAGAAACAGAAAGATGCATGCAGAAATCCAAGAGACAAGAGGAGATGCATCTATAATTCACACAGAGAAATAAGAGAAATAGAGGCCATGAAGGGAGATGGAGACCTCTAAAGGGGAAAGAGATTCTCCGAAGAGGCAATAAAGAAATAGAGACAGACCCAGAGATCTCAAGGGGTGGAAGGGAGGCAGCGAGATAAAGGGGAAGAGATTTACAGGAAGATGGTCACTGATGGAGACAGAGACATAGAGATGCCAGATACAGTGTGGATAGTAGATGTGTCAGTGTAGATGTGGAGATGGATATATAATACATATATGCTTCTATATAAGACATGGATGCAGACTCAGACACATCAAGGACCATGATAAACAGAATCAATAAACAGAAATCGGGGATGGGGGCTGTGCAGGGAGACAGGAGCCAGTGGGGTCCATTGGAGTGGACCAGAGAACTTATCTTGGCTGAAGGGAGCAGCTTCCATTGACTCAGCCCAGTGCTTGCTATTTTGGGAATGTGAGTCCTTCAGACTTTTTCAAGTGAATCCAGAAACCTAGCTTTTGTATAAAACCTTCCAGGTCTTAGATATTGGCAGCAACAAATTCAGACTGCTTTTTCAATCCACTGACCCAATGGGTCAGTGATCCGTGACTCTGAGAGACGTGGCCTTATTTCCATTCTAAGATGAACGTATTTTCACATTTAAACACCTCTGGGCAAGGCACAGTGGATCGGACCTGTAATTCCAGCACTTTGGGAGGCCAGGAGTTCAAGAACAGCCTGGACAACATAGCAAGACCTCATCTCTGCTAAAAATTAAAAAAAAAAAAAAATAGCCGGTGTTGGGTGTGTTGGCACATGCCTGTAGTCTCAGCTACTTGAGAGGTTGAAGTGAGAGGAGGGCTTGAGCCCAGGAATTTAAAGCTGCAGCGAGCCAAGATCACACTGCTGCACTTCAGCCTGGGCAACAAAGCAAGATCCTGCCTCAGAAACAAACAAACAAAAACTCTGCAATTAGAATGTGTCTTCCAGAAAAATGATGTTATGTCATCAGTGAGATCTTTCTTATTATTAGCAGTTCATAAAATAATGGTATGTCTGAAAAATTCAAGCATCTTAGATTTGATGAAATATATCGATTGGCAGATAGACTTACAGAGAGAGAGAGAGGAGAGAGAAAGGCAGAAGATAGAGACGAAAAGGCAGAGACAGAGGGGTGAGGGAGCCAGATGCCGGCATGGGGTTTCAGAGAGAGTTCTGGGCCAGGTCATACCCTTGGGGCTGGTCACGGCCCCCCAGCCTGAGATGAGACACTGCATGCCTGGGGAGACACAGGTCTGGCTGAGGTTGAGGGGCTGCACAGCAGGACTCAGACGTGCCTGCCTGGGCAGACGGATCAGCATGATGTCATCATTGTGGTCATTGGCACTGAGGTCCTTATTGAAGCCAGGGTGGGGGAAGAAGTCCGTGACGCGGAACAGCTGCTCTGGACCCTCCCATTTCCAGAGGTGGTGCTCTCCAAGGCGGACCCACAGATACCTGCTGGGCAGGCAGAGGTCAAGCGGGGGGAAGGGAAGGGTCCTTTCAGCCCCAGCCCTCTTTTCCTGTCCATCAGGCTGCTGTGTGACCCTTTGCAAAGCACACACCCTCTCTGGGACCCCATCATCTATGTCTGGCCCAGGGTGCTGTGATTTTAAGCAAGGCACATACCTCCTCTGGGTCCCCGCTACCCGCTCTGATGTTTTGCGTGCCTCCGTCTTTGTAGCTCTCTCCACAAAGCACCCTCTCTTAGTTCCAGGCTGAGTGAGCCACCTTCCTCCCTACTCCCCTGGAGTCTTGGTGGTGACTTGGGTCCCCAGGAACGGTGTAGGCACTGGGGGGGCCCCACCTACCACACAACAACAGCCCCACCCCTGCCCCCACAGGTCTGGTGGCTTCTGTGGGAGTGGCTCTGTATGTCTAGGTGGTGTGTGTGTGTGTATGCGTGCATGGGTATGAAAGGGGATGGGATATGGAAAATCCCCAGATTGGGGGTGATCTATAGCCTCAGCTTTTCCTGACTATCATATCCTTCACCCTTCAATGCATGTCTTTCTGATGTCTAACCTTAAGCCCTCACCACAGCTCTAGCCCACTTGTTCCACTTCTGGTCCATGCCCTAGACAGCTGGGATCCTTTTGGGGTCAACAAAAGTTCATTCCCAGCCTCTGACCTCTGACATTAGGCAGCAGGCTAATGACTGTGAATTCAGGGTTGGGGAACCAGAGACGTCTGTCTCTGTCTCTCTCTGTTATTCTTGCTGTCTTGGCTCTGGATCTGGATAGTCCTCACCCCCACATCCCCTCATCCCCCACATCCCCTCATCCGCCTACCCTTCCCCTGCCTTTGACTCTTTTCTACCTTCATATCTCTGCATTTCTCCTGCTTGACTTCCAGCTAAAATCTAAACATTGTTCTCCCAGCCTGATGTACAGGCCTAAGTTAAAAGAGGTCCCATCATGAAGCAATGCATGATGGGAAATTCCCTCACAGCATCTCTTACCAGCATCAGTGCATTATTCCTGGAGGGAAGAAAATTGGAACAGTATGGATGGCACCTTTCAGAGGCAATGAAGAGATGATTCCTGCATCAGGTAGATTCCAGGATACTATTAGAGTGCCCAGAATCTAAGATTCTAGAATTCTCAGATTCTGACACTCTATTATCCATGATTCTAGAATCCCGAGGTTCAAGTTTTAGAGTTTTTATGAATCCAAGATTCTAACATTCCAGATTCCCCTGGATCAAAAAACTCTAGGATTTTAACATTATCTGAATTAAATCTAAGGCTTGAACCTAGAATTTTAATATTCTGGGACAAAAAGACTAGAATTTCATCATTCTAGAAATCTGTAAATCTGTAACTCTAGAAATTTAAGAGTCTGGGATTCAAACAGTTTAAGACTCCAAAATTCTCTAAATCTCCATATTCTAGGATACTGTGAATTAAAGATTCTAGGACTGTGAGTTTCCATTTTCAATAAACCTAGAAAGCTCTGAATCTAAGATTCTAGGATCACACTAGCCAATGTGGCTATTGAACCCTTGAAATGTGGCTATATGTATAAAATACAGGACAGACTTCAAAGGCTTAGTACCAAAAGTAAATTGTATCATTCATACTTATTTAAAAATGGATTACATGTTGAAATAATTTTTTGAATATGTCAAGTTAAATCTATTACAATTAATTGTACTCATTTCTTATTTTTTTAAATGTGTCCACCAGAAATTTAAACTTATGCACGTGGCTGGCGTCATAATTACTCTGGGCTGTGCTGATCCAGACTGCTAAGATTCTAATAGTCTCCTAATCTATGATTCCATAATTTGCTGAGGCTATTGTAGAATTTCATAAATTCAAGATTTTAGGATTCTGTGATTCTGGATTTCTCTGGGTCAGTCTAGGATTTGAAGAACCTAAGTTTCAAATGTTAGACTCCTCAAATGAGCTATTGTCAGACTCTGGAATTTTAGGATTTGGGAGGCGACCCTTCATAATTCCAAGAGTTGAACTTTTGGTATCAGACATGGAGGCTTTGCACTTGCTGCCTACAGCACCCCTCACCCTTCCCTGACCCCCAGCCCCCACCCCTCCCCAGTATGGCCAGCCTGGGTCACTCACGGCTTGTGGCAGTGGGCAGCTGTGAGCAGCCAGCGGTCACTGATGAGGGTCGCCCCACAGAAGAGCCGGGTGAGGTGAAAGAGGCCGGCCTGCCAAGGCTGCGAGTTGGGGCGACATTCCTCGGCCCCGATGGCCCGGGTGTCTGCCCAGCCATGCCCTGGGGGTAGGGATGAGGGACAGAGGGGTCAGTGAAGAGCAGGCTGGGAGAGCAGGGAGAGGATGCTGAGAAGCCTATACAGCAGGAGGCAGAAGCCTGGGGCAGGAGGGAAGAGCAAGATGACCGTACTACAGCCATGGAGAGGAAGCCAGCCCGGGAGCCTCACCTGCCAGCAGAGAGAGCAGAGCACAGAGGAGTCCCAGCTTCATGACCCCTGGGCACCTGGATCCTGGAGCGTGTACCTGGCACCCAGTGCTTCTTTATGGTAAGCCATGACATCTCCTTCCTCCTCCATGGGCCGGCCCCTGTGATTAATCAGGGTTGAGAAATGTCCCTGCGGGAGGGGAAAGCCCTGGGGATGTGACAGGGGCCTTGGGAGAGAAGCTAAGTGCAGGGGGACCCCCCTTTTGGGAGGAGCTGGCGGCTTGCTGGGCCAGAGCTTGACAGAATGGAGGAGGAGGGCTGGTGTGTGGAGAGGTCGTGGGCACCTCCTCTGGGGTCTTTAGAATGGGAATCCCCATTCCTCATCACCATGGGCTACAAGATACAGAATCACTTGTGTCGTGGAAAACAGGGAAGATCGTTGAGGCCTAAGATCCTGGGGTGGAGCAGGTTGGTTTTTGGTGAAGCAGTGGTGTGGTGTGCAGAGACCAACCTCCCAGGGCAGGCTGGAGGGATGTGTGGCGAGACCGCCCAGAAAGCAGGCTAGGGGTGGGAGACAGAGTCAGGACTCAGGCACAAGAACAAAAGATACAAAGAGAGGTGGAGACACAGAAGGACCCCAGGTAAGAGGAGGAGCTGGAGGAGAGAGAGAGAACAAGAGAAAGACAGGGAAGCCCAGGTGGAGAGAGGCAGAGATTGCAGGCAGCTGAATAGGTCTGCACACCTCACACAACCTTCCCTGCCCTGGGGATTTGGGCCACTTCCCACAAGGACAAGGCCCTCTCCTAGAATGTTGAGGAATCTGGTTCCATCTGGATTAACCCACTCTTGTCATAACCTGCCCCCTTCCCCATAGCTCCACCACCCAGGGACCCAAGTGCCCAACCCGCCAGGAAGCAAGTGCCCTATGCTCTCTCTTAATACATCCTGATCTTTGCCAAATCCTGAGAACATTTGCTATATATTTTTTTCATCTATCTCCCTGTCCCCACACCCATTGTCCTTTCCATCACCCCATCCTCCCTGCCCCTCTCCTCATCATTCCCTCTCAGCAGGTGAACAGCCTCTGGAGGGCTGGGCCCAGGTCTGACTCATCTCTGTCCCAGCATCACCCAATTACAGGCAGAACTGGGCTTGCAGAAATCCTCAGGAGATGTTCATTGAATCAGTGAATGTCTTTCTCCATATCCTTCTTTTCCTGGTGAACTCCTACTCATTCCTCAACACCCAGCCTCAATGCTCCTTCCTCCAGGAATCTCTGATATCTTCAGGCAGAGTCCATCTTTGCCTCTGCTGGGCACGCATAATCCCTTCTTCCACTTTCTCCTGCACACGGGCCTGGTTATGAAGCTGGGCCTGGGCTCCTGTTGAATGTTCTTTCACTATGGTGCCATGGTTTGGAGCACGGACTCTGGAACTGAACTATCTGTGTGCAAATCTCAATGATTAGGTGTGATTAGCCATGAGGTGTGTGACTTTGGGCAAGTCACCAGACCTCTCTCAATTGCTCCATCTTTTTTTCTTTCCCAAGATGGAATCTTGCTTTGTCGCCCAGGCTGGAGTATAGTGGTGCAATCTTGGCTCACTGCAATCTCCGCTTCCTGGGTTCAAGCAATTCTACTGCCTCAGCCTCCCAAGTAGCTGAGATTACAGGCATGCACCATCATGCCCAGCTAATTTCTGTTTTTTTTTTTTTTTTTTTTTGAGACGGAGTTTCACTCTTGTTACCCAGGCTGGAGTGCAATGGCGCGATCTCGGCTCACCGCAACCTCCGCCTCCTGGGTTCAGGCAATCCTCCTGCCTCAGCCTCCTGAGTAGCTGGGATTACAGGCACGTTCTACCACGCCCAGCTAATTTTTGTATTTTTAGTAGAGACGGGGTTTCACCATGTTAGCCAGGCTGGTCTTGAACTCCTGACCTCAGGAGATCAGCCCTCCTCAGCCTCCCAAAGTGCTGGGATACAGGCGTGAGCCACCATGCTGGACCTGTTCCATCTGTTAAGTAGCAATAACAATCAGGGTTGTGGGGGAATTATGCAAATTTACACACATGAAGCACAACAGTGTCTGGCACATGGTGAGCATTCGATGTCTACCCATCGCCTGCAGAAACCGGCAGGGCCTTTATCATCACGAATATCATCACTCTGCCTGCAGTTGTCTCACTCCCATTCCAGACAGGGAAGCCTTTGAGACCGGGGTCTGGGGTCCACTATGTGCTAAGTGCCACACTTACTGCCTTTAAAAGCATTTTAGGCCAGGCATGGTGGCTTATGCCTATAACACCAGCACTGTGAGGGGTCCAAGGTGGGCAGATCACTTGAGGTCAGAAGTTCAAGACCAGCCTGGCCAACATGGTGAAACCCTGTCTCTACTAAAAATATAAAAAATTAGTGGGCGTGGTGGCGGGCATCTATAATCCCAGCTGCTCCAGAGGCTGAGGCAGGAAAATTGCTTGAACCCACAAGGCAGAGGTTGCAGTGAGCCTAGATCGTGCCACTGCACTCCAGCCTAGCCTAGAGTGAAACTGTCTCAAATTTTAAAAAAAAGGAGCATTTTAATAGCTACCTTTATCAACTATGTTCTCAGTGCCTGGTGTTAGGTAAACTTTGCATGTATATTATCTCATTTAATTATCATTTTTTGTTGTTGTTGTTTTTGGACACAGGGTCTCTGTTTGCAAGGCTGGAGTGCAGTGGCATGATCATAGCTCACTGCAACCTCAACCCCCTGGACTCAAGTGATCCTCCTGCCTCAGCCTCCTGAGTACCTGGGAATACAAGGTGTGCACCACCATGCTGGGGTAATTTTTTTTTTTTTTTTTTTTTTTTTTTAGGAGAGCCCTGGTCTCACTATGTTGCCCATAGGCTGATCTTAAACTCTTGAGTTCAAGCAATCCACCTGCCCCCTCCTCCCAAAGTGCTAGGATTACAGGTGTGAGCCACTGCGCTTGGCCGATCTCATTTAATTTTCACAGGAGTCTAATCAAGCAGGTGTCTCCATTTCACAGAATGCAAACTGGGGAAGAGAGGTCATTCAAGTAATCTGTTCAAAATCGTACAGCAAAGTGACTGAAAACCATTTCCGTCTCTACCTGGCGAGCTCCTACTTATCCTTTAAACCCCTGCACAAATATTCCCTCATATGAGAAGCCTCCCCTGACTCCTTCAGGAAGAGCCTGTGGACCTGGCATGGTGCACCCCATACCTTCTTCTGTTACGACACTGATCTATTTGTGTTATGTGTTCATGCAGCAGCAGGAGTGGCTTCTGTGTGCCAGTCACTAATACAGGTGTAAACACAGCATTGGGACTGGGTGACCAAAAGTGGACCCTTTTAGCCTGGGCAATTCAGGAAGGCCTCCTGGAGGAGGTGACTTTTGAATGGAGATCTGAATGACAAGAAGGTAAGGATAGCCTGTCTCCCCAACCTAACTGGCAGCTCCTTGAGGGTAGTGCCTTGTCTGATTCATCTTTGAGGCCTGGCATAAGATGTGGCTGGATAAACATTGTAGAGTGACTAAAGGGTTGGATGAGTTGCCTTTAAAAATGAATTGAGTTTTCAAGTTTCCACTGACCTCACTTCTGATCCTTGGATGACAAACACAGCTGATATGCCTGACTGACACTTCCTGGGTGTGCTAATGGGGGCAGAAGGGGAAAGAGGCCACGGAAGGGAGCTGTGTACTCCAACCTGGCACACCGACCTCCTGTAAGCTTTGCAGGGGCAGGGACCTTGTGATCACCCCTACGTATGTCCCCAGCACCCAGCGCTGGGCCTGGCACGTAATAGATGCTCTGTAAATTGATGACTGAAAGGACAAACCAAAAAAAAACAGTGCTTAGTGGGAAATTTGTGTCGTGCCTATATTCAGCTAGCTTATGTTACTGCTTCAAAGTTCGGGATAAGCTAAGACACTCAAACTTTTTTTGGTTTTTTTTTTTTGGGTTTTTTTGATATGGAGTTTTGCTCTTTCGTTCAGGCTAGAGTGCAGTGTCATGATCTCAGGTCACTACAACTTCTGCCCCCTGGGTTCAAGTGATTCTCCTGCCTCAGCCTCCTGAGTAGCTGTGATTATAAGTGACCACCAGCATGCCTAGCTAATTTTTGTATTTTTAGTAGAGACAGAGTTTTGCTCTTTTGGCCAGGCTGGTCTCAAACTCCTGATCTCAGGTAATCTGCCTGCCTCGACCTCCCGAAGTGCTCGGATTAGAGGCATGAGCACTGCGCCTGGCCGACACTCAAACTTCCATTAGCTTTACCTGGATTCTGTGAATAAACTCCCCTCCCTTCCCCCAGTTTTGGGGAGAGACAATTCCTCCCCGCAAGTTTTCAGGACAAAAATCTCACAGCCAATTAATAGCAGACAAACCAAAGGTTTTCCCCTAAATGTCAGAGGGAGGTTTCTTGGCACAAACTTAGCAATTGAGGTGGCAAGAACTCCCCACTCTTCACCACCCCCTCGGCCCTCTGGTCTTAGAGGCTGGGATGGAAGCGAGGTGAGGTCCCTTGAGTTCCAGCGGCCCCACGAAGGCAGAGAAGGTACTATATGACTCAGAGCCAGCCTAGCTCCTGCCAAGACGAGGAACTGGAGTTGGGTGGAACCAGAAGTGGGAAACAGTGGGAGATGAGAAGGAAGTGGGTAAAAGGTGGTTCCTGGCACTTGGGACTAGGGTGGGGAAAATTTATTCTTCCATTGCCCTAAAGGATGGGGTTGGAGGGTTGGAATTGGGGGCTACCCTTGTGCACTTATTCCCTGGACAAAGAGTCACACACGCTCTCACGGGGATGTGGTCAGATCATGACAACAGGTAACCTTTAGTCAGAGCTTACCACCCACTGTGTTAAGCCTCACGTGATAATCACCGTGAAGATTTACATATGCATGTTATATCATAGTCACCTCACAACATGTCTAAGAGGTAGGTGCATCATTGTTCCCGTTTTGCAGATGAGGAAACCGAGGCTCAGAGAGGGCACTTGGCTTGCCCAAGGTCACACAGCAGGGAGAGGCAGAGGAAGCCAGGTTGGGTGACCCCAATAACTGTTCTCAGAGACTGGGCCATGACCAGCTTCCTTGCTTCTCTGGAATAAACCTTTGCCATCTTTTTCTGCACTTCAACTTCAGTGCAGGCAGAGAGCGGGGGTGGGTGGGGGGAATCACGCGAGAAGAGAGATGTTAAGAGGTATGGGCGGCGGCGGAGGTTTGAGCAGTGCAGGCAGGGGGAGAGTTCAGCTGATGGGCGAGGAAGAGGATGGACGATGGAGTCTGGGCAATCTGGATCAGTTGGAGCGTATGACTTTATTGATCCAAGACGTGTATTTGCAGATCTGGGTGTAGACAGCTGGATGCTGGGCAGAGCCGCAAGGGTAAACACCCCACGAGAGGATGCCTTGGAGGGTCTCGTCACAGACCAGGGGGCCTCCCGAGTCACTCTGAGGATGGCAGAAAGGACAGATCAAATAAATACGCCACCGTGAGAGCTGCCACTTTGGGATCTGGGGCAGTGGTGGGGAAGGAAGGGGCTGGCTGGGATAAAGTTGAGGTTGGGGTGGGGTTGGAATTAGGTATGTCTGAGGCTGGTGGGAGGAACGGAGGGGGACTTCGGGTTATGGAGGCTGGGCTGGGGGTGGGAATGGAGACACGGTGAGACTGTGGTTGGGACTGTAACTCACGGAAGGTGAGGAGATGGATGGGCTTGGAGATGGGAATGGGGCAGGGTTAGGAATGGCTAGAGGATGGAAATGGGATTGAGGATCGGGATGAGGAGGCAGGTAGGACTGGAGAAGAGTTGGGGCCAAGGATGGGCGTGGGAATGGAGTTGGGAGCGGGGACAGGGTCTGCTGTTTTCCCATAACCTCCCCGTCCTCCCTCCCAGGAGTCAGAGCTGCTCCCTGTTCAGGCCCTACCTGGCAAGGGTCCTGGCCCTGGTCCAGTCCTGCACATAACATGTTACTGGTGACCACACCGGGGTAGAAGACCTCACACTCGCTAGGGCTCAGGATAGTGACTCCGGAGCAGCTCAAGCCCTTGTTGTACTTCACTGAAGGGAGAATACGCCAGTCATCCCTGGCTCCAGCCCCCAGTACTTGGGGAGCCAGGAGTCCAGATGCAAGACTGTTTCTATCCCAGCCCCCAGCCCCTCCTCCTTCAGACTCAAAATCCAGGCCCCAGCCCCTCCCCACTTAGGCCCAGGAGTCCAGGTCCCCAGCCCCTCCTCCCTCAGACCCAAGGGTTCAGGCCCCCAGCGCCTCCTCCCTCGGACTCGCGGACCCAGGCATCCAGGCCCTCAGCCCCTCCTCCGTGAGACCCACCCCGTCTTTCCTTAGATCCAGGAGTTCAGGCCCCTAGCTCCCTCCTCCTGAGATTCCGGCCTCAGGGCCCCAGCTCTTGCCTCTCCGGGCGGCCGTGGTGGCCCAACCAGCGACCTGGCACTGGTCTCCGGGCTGTGCACAGCGGTAGGGAAGCTGCAGGGCCCGGACTCGGGGTCCTGGTACTACAGGCCTGGCCAGCTTCAGCAACATGAGGTCGTGCTCATCCGATCGCCTTGGCAGGATGGGGCCTGAGTCCTGGCGGTACTTGGGATGGACGACGGAGCGGGTGGTCCGGCGGAGCTGCTCGCCCTGAAGAAGCAGCAGGTGGTCATCCCCAACTCGAGCCCACAGCGGCCTGGGGGAAGGAAGAGCCATGTGATGGCAAACGCTTCACAGGGACTGGGAAGGTGGGCATGGGCAGTGGGGTGAGGGTTGGGGTAGGACCCAGAGATGGGAGGGGTATGAGGGAAGAGAGGCTTGGGGGAGAAGGGGACTTTGGACTTGGGCTCCTGGACATGGGCAGGAGGAATCACGTGTTTGAGCTCGAAGATCTGCAGGATTTTGAGAAGGGTTGGGGGCCTGGACTCCTAGGTAAGTCTACTCCACATTTTTCCTTTTCTTTTCCTTTCCCTTCTGTTTTCTTTTTTCAGACAGAGTTTCACTCATCACGCAGGCTGAAGGGCAACGACGCAATCTCGGCTCACTGCAACCTCTGCCTCCCTGGTTCAAGCGATTCTCCTGCTTCAGCCTCTCAAAGTAGCTGGGATTACAGGCGCCCGCCACCACGTCCAGCTAAGTTTTTTGTATTTTTAATTGAGAAGGGGTTTCGCCATGTTGGCGAGGCTGGTCTTGAACTCCTGACCTCAGGTGATCCACCTGCCTCAGCCTCACAAAGTGCTGGGATTACAGGAGTGAGCCACCGCGCCCATCCCTCCACATTTTCTCTGTGATAATACCCAACGCTTCCTCCTTCAATGGAGACTCACGAAGTGAACCTTTTCCCTTAGTTCTAGATTCCTGACCACACCGGACCCTGACTTCTATCTGTTGGATGCCACCACCTACTACTCCTAGAGCTCCAGGCGGATCAGCGGCACAGGAGTGACCGGCCCAGAAATGCCGAGAAGGACCACACCGCCCCCTGGCGGCCACAGCGCAAAGCCCATGACCCCTTCTGCGGGAAGGACACGAGGGACCGCGCCTCCAGCTGTGGGAGTTCCGAGCGCCCCGGCCCTGCCCGCTCCTCCCCGGAGGCCGCCTCCACAGCCCCCCGTGGCGTCCTCAGGGATCTCCTCCTACTTGTTCCCGCAGTGCGCGGCCGTAAGCACCCAACTCTGGTCCACCAGAACGCCCGCGCAGTGGAACGAGAGGCCGTTGAAGAGCGAGACCTGCCAGGGCTGCGAGCCGCGCGCGCATGGGGCGCCGTAGGCTTCGGGGTCCAAGCGCGTGTCGTTTTGGGGGAGCAGCACCGCCTCCGCGGCTGGAGAAAGAAGATGAGATCAGAGCATGGAGGGCAGGGGCTGGAGCTGGGGTCGGAGGTGGACCGTGGGACTGGACTGTGTTCTGGACAAGGCTCACAGCCAGAACGCGAGGGTGGTAGGGAACAGCTGGGGGTTCCGCGTGCACCGACGGGAACGGGAGGAGAAGCGCGTGAAAGTGGAAGGGAGCTGGGAAAGGGTGGCGTGGAGTAATGAGGGCAGGGGCTGAACGCAGCGCGCCAGGAGAGCTGGCTAGAACGCAGCCCGTCCGCAGAGGGGCGGGGATGGAACGCGGAGGGGAGGTAAGGGAGCGGGGATGGAACTCGGGGTGCTGGGAGGAGAAGGGGTGGGAATAACAAAACGGGATTGAACATCGGGGATAAGGGTGGGGCGCAGTGGTTTACGCCTGTAATCTCAGTACTTTGAGAAGCCGCAGCGGTTGGACTGCTTTAGCCCGGGAGTTCAAGACCAGCCTGGGCAACATAGCAAACCCAGTGTCTACAAACACACACACACACACACACTAGCCGGTTGCAAAGGCGTGCGACTGTAGTCACAGCTACCTGATAGGCTGAGGTGGGAGGATCGCTTGAGCCCAGGAGATTGGGCCACTGCACTCCAGACTGGGCGACAGAGTAGACCCTGTCTCAAAAAAAAAAAAAAAAAAAAGCCCGGTGTGGTGGTGCATGCCTGTGGTCCCAGCTACGCCGGAGGCTGAGGATAGCTTGAGCCCAGGAGGTCGAGGCTGCAGTGAGCTCTGATTGGGCCACTCTACTCCAGCCTTGGCGACAGAGCACGACCCTCTCTCAAATAGAAAAGGAAGGAAAGAAGGGAAGAAGGAAAGAAAGGGAGAAGGAAGGAAGGAAAGAAGAAAGAAAAAGAGAGAGAGAGAAAGCAAAAGAGAGAAAGCGAGGGAGAGGGCAAAAAGCGGTAAGGCAAGACTTCGGATAAAATAGGGTCGTGTAAAAGGGAGGGGCCGAGAAGGAGAAGGAGAAAGAACGCGGCGAGGAGTCCACGGAAAAAGCGAGGATCCGGGTGGCAGAAATCGGACGGGGCCTGAGTAGGGCAGGACCCCCAGGGGCCAAGCCAGAAGAAGGGCCCAGCTGACTTGGGGGCGGGCCCTGCCCGGAGCGCTGAGTGGGTGCTGGGGTCCCGGGGCAGGAGAGGTGCGCGGGGCTTGGTGACGGGAGCGCACTCTCCTCCCGCCCGCGCCTCTCGCCGCCCCCTGGCCCCCGCCTCACCCCAGAATTGTGTCATCAGCAGCGGCAGCAGCTTCGCCAGTGTCCTGGCGCTAGAGGCGGCGGAGAGGTGGAGGAGCCGGGGTCTCATGGCCCAGATCTGCTGGGGTGTGTGTGTTGGGGGTTAGGTTAAAACAGATACTCCCTTAGAGACCCCGCACCTCACCGTGCCCATGCGCCCAGCCTGAGACACCCCAGCCCGCCAGCACCCTTTTGCCCTGCAGGGGCGGGCAGACGGGAGATTCTCGGACTGGAACGGCGGTAACGAGTGCAATTACCCTAATGATGCCCCTCGCTGCACCTTCCCGTCCTCCCTGTGCGGAGGGGAGCACTCTCGGCGCCCCGGCTTCCCCGGCTGCAGCCACGCCGCGCCCGCGGTTTCCTCCTTCACGCGCGGGGTGGGGATCCGAGGCTCGGAGCCAGTGGAAGCCTCTTTCTCAATCTCTCAGCGGGGGGACTTCTGCGCCCCGCAGATAGAGAAACCGAGGCTCCAAGCAGGCTCCTGCCCGTGGCCCGGGGGTCCCCACCCATCCTCTCGCAATCCACCCCCACCCGGGTGGGGTGCAGGCCGCTTCACCTGGGAGTCGCCGACAGGAAGGAGGGAGGGAACCCAGGCGTGCCTCTGCCCTGCCTGTGGTTCGCTGCTGGTATCCTCTGTCCAGGGACCCCTGGCCGGACATTCCCTTTTAACCCCAAGGAGTCCGGAAGCTTCTCCACCCTCACCCACCCCTCCCCGAGGCTCTCTCCCTCCCTTTCCCTCTGTCTAATTATACGGTGGGTGAGGCTGGCACTCCTGGGTCCCAGATTCCTGCTCTGGGAGGCGCCCTGGAATACAGGCTTCTCCCAGTGCCTGAAACACCCCCTTTCATCCCTTTTGGAACTGGCTTCCGTGGGGATTCCCCAAGTCCCCCGTTCCAAGAAGGCTTCCCGGGTTCGGGGAGAGGGTTCCATGTCCCCAGGGAGGCTGGGGGTGGCGGGATGAGAGGCGACTGAGAACGAGGAAACCAACGGGAAGTGCATACCTTGGGTGACAAAGTCAGAAGCCAGACTGCGGAAGAGGAAGGAGGGAGGCCCAGAGATAAAGCAGATTGAGTAGGAGGGACAGAGACTGGCTTGGAAAGGGAGATTGTGATAAACTAAGGCTAAAAGAGGTGGGGGGCACAGAGGCTAAGACACACAGAGACAAGGACAGAGGGAAATCCACGCCTACTCTGTGGCCGTGAGCGAGCTCTGTGTGTCCAGTGACTAGCCCGTGTGCGTGGTAGGGCTGTGGCTCTGCCTCATGTCCATGTGTGGCCACCTCACACCCTCCCTGCCATCTGCATGCCACCAGGTGACACACACGGCCCTGAATCACAGGAGGTCAAAGCGTCGAGGGGCATCAGCATCGCCTCAGCCAACTCCCTCATCTCAGGTGAGGAATGGGAGGTTCAGAAAGGGCAGTGACTCACAGGAGGCCACACAGCAAGTCCACTTAACAACCAGAAGGCCCTGTTTCCACTCTGGGCTCCTGTTCCTCCTGCCAGCCCCTCTCCTTCAAGGTGAGAGACCGTGCCAGGAGATCCTGAATTGGCTGGGTGCTGTGGCTCATGCCTGTAATCCCAGCACTTTGGGAGGCATGAGGTCAGGAGTGCAAGACCAGCCTGGCCAACATAGTGAAACCCTGTCTCTACTAAAAATACAATTACTCAGACATGGTGGTGCAGGCCTATAATTGTAGCTACTAGGGAGGCTGAGGCAGGAAAATTGCTTGAACCTGGGAGGCAGAAGTTGCAGTGAGCCGAGATTGCACCACAGCACTCCAGCCTCGGTGAAAGAGCAAGACTCCATCAAAAAAAAAAAAAAAAAAAAAAGAGACAGAAGGTCCTGAGTTCTGGATTTCTGTTGGACATCCTCTTCATAGGTTGTGTGACTCAGTGCTGGCCATCTGAACTTTCTGAGGTGTTGTTTTATATGCGCTAACTAATCCTGCCACGTGGCTATCCAGTCTTGGACATGTCACAAGATGGAGGAGTTACATTTCTGGCTATATATATATATATATATATCGGAAACATATATATATAAATAATAATATATACATTATATTATTATATATAATATATTATTTATATATTAAATATTATTTATATTTATTTATATAATATATATATAATATATATAATAATAAATATTATATATATATTATTTATTATTTTTTTTATGGAGTCCCGCCCTGTTGCCCAGGCTGGAGTGCAGTGGCATGATCTCGGCTCACTGCAACCTCCACCTCCCAGATTCAAGTGAGTCTCCTGCCTTAGCCTCCCAAGTAGCTGGGATTACGGGTGCCCGCCACCACATCCAGCTAATTTTTTGTATTTTTAGTAGAGAGGGGAGTTTCAGTATGTTGTCAAAGCTGGTCTCAAACTCCTGACCTCGTGACCCGCCCACCTCAGCCTCCCAAATTGCTAGAATTACAGGCGTGAGCTACCACACCTGGCTGGCTTTATGTAATTTTAATTGTAAGAGCCACGTGTGGTTAGTGGCTACCTACCATATTGGCCAGCAGAGGTCTCCACCACCTAATTATGTATCAAGGAAGTTGGAAAAAAACAACGACGAGCTCCTTTTGCTGGGTCTTAGAATGTGCAGGCTGACTGACTCCTTTACTTACTGTGTTATCATACTTTTGCGTACACAGTTTTACAGATACGGAGATAAACAGCCTTCCTCGAGGATCTCACGTGGTAGTTAAGAGACCACCTTGCTTCAAATCCTTGCTCTCCTCGCTTCGTGACCGTGAGTAACTGACTTCGTTTTTCTATGTCTCCGTTTTTTCATCTATAAAATAGGATAACGGTGCCGACCTCATAGGGTTTTATGAGGATTACATTAGTTGATCCATTTAAAAGTGCTTGGAGGCCAGGCACAGTGGCTCAGGCCTGTAATTCCAGCACTTTTGGAGGCTGAGGACAGATTGCTTGAGCCCAGGAGTTTGAGACTAGCCTGGGCAACAGAGTGAGACTCCATCTTGATAAAAAATACAAAACTTAGCTGGGCTTTGTAGCATGTGCCTGTAGTCCCAGCTAGTCTGAAGCAGAACGATCACTTAAGCCCCAGAAATTGAGGTTGCCGTGAGCTATGATTGTGTTACTGCACGCCAGCCTGGGCAACGGAGGAAGACTGTCTCATAAATAGATGAATTAATTAAATTAATAAAGAAAAGCCAGTCAGGCACAGTGGCTCACGCCTGTAATCCTAGCACCTTGGGAGGCCAAGGTGGGCAGATCACCTGAGGTCAGGAGTTTGAGACCAGCCTGGCTGACATGATGAAGCCCCGTCTCTACTAAAAAATATAAAAATCAGCCAGGTGTGGTGGCAGGCAACTGTAATCCCAGCTACTCAGGAGGCTGAGGCAGGAGAATCGCTTGAACCCAGGAGGGGGAGGTTGCAGTGAGCTGAGATGGCACCACTGCATTCCAGCCTGGGCGACAGAGCAAGACTATCTAAAATAAAATAAAAGCCCTTGGATCGGGGTCTAGCACATAGTAAGCACTCAGTAGATTCACTCATTTAGGAATGTTTATTGAAACCTTGATTTATGCCAGGAGCTGTCTTTGGGACTGGGGACACAATAGGGAACCAGCTGTTGTTAACCCCGGAGTCACAATAGTTCACGGCAGAATTTGAATCCAGGTCTCACTGATCTCAAACCCCAGGCTGATTATTAAGTGACAGCGTCTCCTGTAGTACAGGAGGCCCAGAGAGTGTTCACAGAGGGTCTTGGCTTAGGGTTTCTTATTAGCAGAGTGAACAGGAGCCAATCACCAAGTGGACATGGTTGATGCTGGGCCGTGGTCCAGTCTAGTTGTTGCTCATTGTCTCGTGGATCCAATCCACATACTTGCAGACTTTGGTGTAGACACCAGGCTTTCGAGTGATCGCACACGGATCCTGGCCCCAGGAGATAATGCCTTGGAGAGAGTGGTTACAGACCAGAGGGCCCCCGGAGTCACCCTGCGCGTGGGGAGAGAGAACATCGGTCAGAGAAAGCGCTGGGCGTGGTGTTGGCCAGGGAGGAGGTGGGGATGGTGCTGGGAGTGGAGTTGAGACTGAGGAGGGGGAGACCTGGGGTTGGTGATAGGTTACTGGATAAGGCTGGGATTATGGGTGGGGTAAATGATGGGGTTAGGCTCAAAAGCGAATTTGGGGACAGTTGGAGCTGGAAACGGGATGGGAACAGGGATGGAGCTGAAGTTTGTGCTGGTTCAGAAATGAGAACGGGGAGAGAGATGGATTGGGAGTTGCAGGGGAGGTGGGCTGAGGTCAGGGGTGAGATTGTGGATGTCAGCGAAGATGTACTCAAAGTTGGGGATGGGGGTGGGGATGTGGCTGGAGACCCAGGCCCTGCCCTCTGACCTGGCAGGAGTCCTTGCCCCCTTCCTGAACGCTGGCACACACCATGGTGTCTGTGATGTTGTTGGGGTAGGCATGCTCACACTCGCGGTGCTCGATGATAGTGATGTTGGCGCATCGCAAGCTGTGAGGCAGGCGCACTGTGGAAACAGCATGAGGGGCTGCGGGGTGACAGTGTGAGGACCCCTGCCATCTCACCTAACGCAGTGCTTGCTGTGACCCAGGCCCTGGGAGAATCCCTGTCCTTAGACACAGCCAACTCACCTCTCTGCTTGTAACAATAGCAACAGCAATGCTATCCAGACAGAGCCTCACTCTGTTGCCCAGGCTGGATCGCAGTGGCATGATCTCCACTCACTAACCTCTGCCTCCCAGGTTTAAGCAATTCTCCTGCCTCGGCCTCCCGAGTAGCTGGGATTGTAGGTGTGCACCACCATGTCCGGCTAACTTTTGTATTTTTAGTAGAGACGGAGTTTCCCCATGTTGGGCAGGCTGGTCTCAAACTCCTGACCTCAAGGGATCCACCCCCCTCAGCCTCCCAAAGTGCTGAGATTACAGGCGTGAGCCACTGCACCCAGCCTGCTATCCAATACATTATTTATGCCAGCTGCTCGATATACATTATCTCTAATCCAATCCTGGCAGGTGGGTATAATTATTCTCATTTTATAGAGGAGAAAATCAAGATTCAGAGAGGTGAAGTCGCTTGCCTAGGTTCCTACAGCCGGGAGTCATGTGTCTGACTGTACATCCCGTCCATCTGACTCCAAGGCCCCAACTTTTGTCTCCACCCTCCCCCGTCCTGACGTTTTCCACGCATCCCCTCAACTTATCCCACCATAGCCACTTTGAACCACATATCTGGTCCCCCGACCCCTTCCACAATGAAAACCACCCCTTCCCCACCACCCCGGGCCGGGTTCCCCCTCTGGAACTCCTACACTGGGGGCTGGATGTGCTGCCCCAGCCGGAAATGAGGCAGCTGGTACCAGCTGTGACACAGCGCGAGGAGAGGGTGAGAGGTCGCACAGCCCAGGTGATGAAGGCTGGCGAGGCCATCTTCACCAGCATGATGTCATTGCGGTGGTCTTTGTTGGGGAGGCTGTTGTTGAAGCCGGGGTGCGGGAAGGACTCGGTGGCTGTCCGGGTCTGCTCACAGCCGTCCCGCCGCTGGAGGTTGTGCTCCCCCAGGTGAACTATGTAGCGGCTGAGGTGGGAGAGACCATGGTTGGAGGAGGAAAGGTGGGAAAAGACACGGGGTGGGGGGAGACGTGGGCGGGAGAGGTGAGTGACACATTTGAGGGTGAAGAAACATCGCTCTTACTTCCAGCCTCTTCCATGTCCCCCAGCCATAGGGGGACCACCCCAACCCCATTCATCCCCCCACCTTCAATCCCAGCTCGAGCCCACCAACCTTGCTGACAGTGCCTGTCCCATCTCTGATCCCCTTCCCGCACCCCTCTCCCCAGCTCCTCTCCATCCATCTCTGCATTCCCAGCCCCCTCCCGGCCCCGCCCCAGCCCCCGCACCCACGGCTTGCGGCAGTGGGCTGCTGTCAGGAGCCATCTGGGGGCGATGAGGGTCGCCCCACAGAGCAGCCGTGTCTTCTCAAACAGGGCTGCCTGCCAGGGCTGGGAGTGAGGTTTGCATTCAAATCCCTTGATGATCCTGGTTTCTCCCGCTACGAGCCCTGGAGGGGGAGAGCAAAAGGAGGCGCTCAGGAAGGAGAGGTGGACTCCCAGAAATGGGGTGGGGAGGAGAGAAGGAGGGGGTGGTCTGGGCCCTCGCCTGGTGTCCCTCTGGTTTGCACGCTGGATGCTGGGGTGGGGTGTTAAAGGATGAAAATGCTTCCATAGGGCCGGGCACAGTGGCTCACGCTGGTAAACCCAGCACTTTGGGAGGCTAAGGTGGGAGGATTGCTTGAGCCCAGGAGTTCAAGACCAGCCTGGGCAAACATAGTGAGATCCTCATCTCTACAAAAAAATTAAACAATTAGTCTAGCTTGGTGGCAGGTGCCTGTGGTCCCAGCTACCGGGGAGGCTGAAATGGCTTAAGGATTCCTTAAGCCTGTGATGGCCCCACTGCTCTCCAGCCTGGACGTAGAGCGAGACCTTGTCTCTGGAAAACAACAAAAACTTCCATACCGGTTTGTCGGTAGTCCCTGTCCTGTTCGCTTTGAGTGACACTCCCGCCGACTCCAGCTTCCCTGGCCCTGCCCTGGGACCCCCTAGGACCCCCTTGGCCTCTCCTCTTTTGGCGTTTAAAGGGATTGTCTGAAAGGCATGCAGGCCCTCATGGCAGCTGCCCCTAGTTCAGAGGTTGTGTGGCTTGTTCTGTGATTTGGAATCGGCCCGTCACGGTCCAGACACAGAGGGTTAGGGGATCCCAGAGACTCAAGAGGGAGGCTCCTGCCCTGCCCCATTCCCTGCCGTACCTGTCACCAGAGCAAGCATGATTAACTGCAGAATCCTCATGGCCTGGAGGGGGGAGGGGCAGGCCCCAGGTTCCTCTGGGAACAAGGAGGAACATGGCTGCATCACTTGACGGGAAAGTCGGGGGCTGGCTCCTGCCCGCTCCTTTCTCCCGCACCTGCTCCTGCACCCCACTTGGGAGAAACAAGGTTGGGGAAACTCCCTGTTTCTCACAGCACTCAGACATCCAAACACTTAAAATATATCTCAGGTGTCGAGGGTGGCCTTGGAGGGGGCCTGGTCGCAGCTCGAAGCTGCCGGGATACCAAGGACCACATGGAGGTTGTTGGGGGGGCTTTGACCCGGCTAGCCGTGGGCTGGCCCCATTTGAGTCAGCCATGGGGCCTCCTTGGCGCATTTCAGAGGATGTTTCCCTTCTTGCCTTGAGAGCTGGCCAGGCCCCAGCAGCTCGGGCTGGAAGGACAGGGGAACCAGGCCCTGTTCCGTAGCCACCCCTTTTTCATTGTCTTCACGGCAGGGTGATATGGAGCCTTTGAGGTCTGCTGGTGGTGGGGGTGGGGGTGCGGGTAGGGAACTCAGCCCCAGACAATGTCTGGGCCTCCCGTCACCCGACTTGCTGAACCCCTGCCCCTTTGAAGGACAGCCAAGCAGAGCTGGGCGGAGCTGGTCGAGGGGAGGGCCAGTGCCCTCAGCTGCCCTGTCCAGCGGGGGTGGGAGCAGAGGGCCGGCTCAGCAGCTGAAGCCATGGAGATCAGAGGTAACCGACGCTGTGGTCAGCCATTGAAGGTGAGAGGCACAGAGAGAGGCTAGGAACCCCCACCCAAGCAGAGAAGGACAGAGCAGAGGGAGAAATGGGTGCCTGAGAGGGACAGGTGTCCTTGGGGAGGGCTGACACCTGGAGTGGGGGCTTCCCTTTCCTCCTGGACTCACGGGATCTGGGGCTGGGGCTCTGGGGGCCCGGCGGTGGCGGCGGCGGCTGCGGCAGGTCGGTTGGGTTGGAGTGCCAGGTGCCAGGCACCAGGCAGGCGGGCAGGCGGGGGGTGGCCCCGGGCGGGCCCAGGATGACTGGCCTCCAAGCCCTGCCTTAATGCCCCGGGGTGGGGTGTGTGTGTGGGCCCTCCCCGAAGGCCTCCGAGGCACTGCCTGCCTGCCTGTGCCACCTCTGCAAGCCCCTCTTCTCCCTGCGTCTCAGCGTCCCTCCGTCTGTCTGTCTGTCGTCTGCAACCTTCCTTTCCCTGCCCTGAGTCTCTGAATCTGCGTCTCGCCCCATGGGTCATTCCCCGTCATTTGGTAATTCTGACTTTGCGTGCATGTGTGATTTTTCTCTTTCTGTCTCTACGTGTCTGTCTGCCGTTCTCTGTCCTTGTCCCCGTCTTCACCTCCATACTTCTCTCTCCAGCCGGCTCTGGGTGGCCCTTTCTCTAATTCCTTCTATCTCTGTGTCTCTCAGTCAGTCTCTGACTGCACCTCTGTCTTGCAATGTCTCAAAATCTCTCTCCCTCCATCTAATCTCCGTCTCTCTCTTTCCTTCTGTCCCAGCCACTCCCTCTCCACAGCCCCAGCCCAGGTGGGCCCCTGGCCTCCCCTAGGCTGCTCCCTTCTCCTTTGCAAGGTGGGGATGCTGGGGTGTCACAGAGGTGGGGCTGCTGCCAGGCACAGGGGCAGGACCGAGGAGGGTGGGGGAGGCAGGTCAGGGCCTGTGGAAGCCGAGTTCAGGAAAGGGAACAGAGTCCTCGGCTGCGCCCCACCCCAGGGCTCTTCTGGGGCCCTGCTTCTCGGCTGACCCTTCCCCTGCCCCCTTCTCCCTGCCTCCCAGTCTGGCTGTTCACTTACTGGCTGCTGCGAGACCTCTGCCTGATGACTTCCCGTCCTGCAGCCACCTCTGCATCTGCAAACCCCGTGCGCGGACTCCTGCTTCTCCCAGCTTGTCTGTTCTCACCCAGGTCCCTTCCCTTGGCATTCCTCCCCTCTCTCTCCTAACCAGATGTGGAGCAAGGCAGGGGAGGGCCTAGATTCTGACGGCAGCCAGCCCTGGCCTCCAACCTAGGTGCTTCCCCTTCCTACCACTATGACTACCCTTATGACGTGGGGACAAGGGACTCCACCCCTTCGAGGCTCAGTTTCTTCATCTGAGAGATGGGGTTGACAGACCTGTGCAAGATTGCAGGGGAAGTTGGGATCAGGCCTCCAGGAGGGTCCATTTGGAAAGAGCAGACTGCAGCGGGGCTCAGCAAATGCAGCTCGGCTATTAGGATTGCCTGTCCCTCCCTCCCTCCCTCCTCCAGGTCCCCTTCAGTGCATTTGGGGAGATGTTCTCTCCTCACCTCCTGAGTCCCAGTGGAGACAGAATCCAAGGGGTGGGCAGGAGAATTTTAAGATGTAGGCTGAGCGCTCTTGCTTTCCAAGGCTGCACCCCACCCTTCATCATCGCATACATATTAGAACAAAGCCGCATCCCACATTGAAGATACAATGTATACTTGATTACAAGAAAGTAAACTGCCTTTGGCTAGTGGAAAGAACGTTATGTTTTATGGACATTGAATTAAATGGTCATGAATGTTGATTTGGCAGCTTTCATCTGGTATTCTGGAGCTAACAACTTTCTTTTTTTGGGGGGGTTGTTTGTGGACCATTGAAAATCTTATAAGCTCTGGGCACTGCTATCATGCCGGATGAAAAAACATGGCTCTTATTTATATTATTGGGTTTTTGTTTTGAGATAGGGTTTCACTTTATTGCCCAAGCTGGAGTGCAGTGGGTGATCTTGGCTTACTGCAGCCTCTACCTCCCTGGCATGGGTGATCTTCCCATCTCAGCCTCCCAAGTAGTTGGGACTACAGGCACATGATACCACACCCAGCTAATTTTTTGTATTTTTATAGTGACGGGTTTCACCATGTTGCCCAGGCTGATCTTGAACTCCTGAGCTCAAGCAATCCTCCCGCCTCAGCCCCTCGGCCTACCAAAGAGCTGGGCTTACAGGTGTGAGCCACCACACCTGGCCTATATTATTATTATTATTATTATTATTATTATTATTTTCTTTTTTTCAGACGGAGTTTCGCTCTTGTTACCCAGGCTGGAGTGCAATGGCGCGATCTCGGCTCACCGCAACCTCCGCCTCCTGGGTTCAGGCAATTCTCCTGCCTCAGCCTCCTGAGTAGCTGGGATTACAGGCACGCGCCACCATGCCCAGCTAATTTTTTGTATTTTTAGTAGCGACGGGGTTTCACCATGTTGACCAGGATGGTCTCGATCTCTTGACCTCGTGATCCACCCTCCTCGGCCTCCCAAAGTGCTGGGATTACAGGCGTGCGCCACCGCGCCCGGCTGGCCTATATTATTATAAGTAACGTTTTCTACTCCATTTCTAAGTGACTACTCAGGGAAGATCCTCATCCTATTTGAGCTCTTTTTCTTTTTTCTTTTCTTTTTTTTGAGATGAAGTCTCACTCTGTCACCCTGGCTGGAGAATGATGGTGCGATCTCGGCTCACTGCAGCCTCTGCCTCCCTGGTTCAAGCAGTTCTCCTGTCTCAGCCTCCTGAGTAGCTGGGATTACAGGAATGCACCACCATGCCTGGCTAATTTTTGTATTTTTAGTAGCGATGGGGTTTCACTGTGTTGGCCAGGCTGGTCTCAAACTTCTGATCTCAGGTGATCCACCCACCTTGGCCTCCCAAAGTGCTGGGATTACAGGCGTGTGCCACCATACCCAGCTAATTTTTTATTTTTATTTTCATATTTTTGTAGAGATGGGGTTTCGCCATGTTGGCCAGGCTAGTCTCGAACTCCTGACCTCAACTGATCCACCTGCCTTGGTCTCCCAAAGTGCTGGGATTACAGGTGTGAGCCACTGCGACTGGCCTTATTTGAGCTCTCTTTCTACACCTATGAGATAAGGAAACCGTTGAGTCCTTCTTCCAGTCTCAACTAGCATGGGACATCAAATGGACAGACATGGTCTCTCCTTCATTTGTATTTATTCCAGACCGTTGCACACTTCTCTCACCCCACTCATGGGTCTCAGAAGGGCTGGTAGGAGTTAAAGTTCCAAGAAGTTCCCCAGGCCAACAAGAGTGGAGCTGGGGGAAATGAAGGAGGAGGTATTGGTGCTCTGAGGGTTGGAGTGGCACCCAAGCCAAGGGGTGCAGGTGGAGGATACAGGTCAGTTGGTCCTCATGATCATCCGGATCCAGTCCACATACTTGCACACATAGGTGTAGACTCCAGGGATGCCATCTTGTCCACAAGGCCCCACAGACCCCCAGGACACCAGACCTTGAAGGACTCCGCCACACACCAGGGGGCCTCCAGAGTCCCCCTGGAAGGGAAGAGGAGAAATACTGTCTGAACAAGGGAGACATCTTATTCCTGTTTTCCTCCCCAACCCTCCAACCCAGTCCCGGGTCTTGGGGAGGGCTCCAAGCCTGGTCATCAGACAAAAGAGTACAATCACTTTCCCAGAGGACAATGGCAATGGCTAACCAACAGAGAAGAGCCACTGTCTCTAGGGGTCAATCCCAGGTAAGAAGGGTGAAGCTCCATAAAAAACAGAGGTTCTCCCAAGGGCAATGACTGGGGCCCTGACCAATGAGGAGAGAGAGCACCATCTTCCAGTCTCTCTCAGTGTGGGACAGCACCAACTGGAGGACAGTATGGGAAAGACTTAGAGCCCCAGAAACAGCTGGTTCCCTGTCTGGGCCCCCAGGCCTCTCTGTCTCTTTTGCTGCCTCTCTCTGGTCTTGCCTTCTCTGTTCCCTTCCTCCCTCCCTCTCTCCTTGACCCTCCCCCTCTTCCGTTTCCTGGTCTTCCCTCCTATTCCCTGTCTCTCCCTTCCTTATCCTGGGCCTCCTCTCCATTTTTTTTTTTTTTTTTTTTTTTTTTTTGAGACAGACTCTGTTGTCAGGCTGGAGTACAGAGACGATCTTGCTCATTGCAACCTCCGCCTGCCAGGTTCAAGCGATTCCCCTGCCTCAGCCTCCCAAGTAGCTGAGACCACAGGCATGCACCAACACGCCTGGCTAATTTTGGCATTTTTAGTAGATTCAGGGTTTCACCATGTTGGCCAGGCTGGTCTTGAACTCCTGACCTCAAGTGATCCACCTGCCTCAGCCTCACAAAGTGCTGGGATTACAGGCATGAGCCACCGCGCCTGGCACCTCTCCTCCTTTTTGACCCCATCTCTCTCCAGCATCCCCTTTCCCTGATTCATCCTCCATCACTTCCCCTCCTGCTTCCAGCCTCTCCCCTTCCCTTCCTGTCCTGGTGGCCACACACACTGCCTGCACTGGCTCACCTGGCAGGCGTCCTGCCCCTTCACACCACCTGCACACACCATGTTGCTCGTGATTCTCCCAGGGTACACGTCACTGCAGGTGGCATGGGAGACGATGGAGAGGTTGAGGCACTGGAGCAGATCCGGGAATGGGTCTGGAGAGGGAACATCATGCTGCAGGGTTCTCTACAGCTCCCCACTTTGAGGCATGTCCCTCCCCACTGGATGTGGCCCATCCAAGTCAATACCACTGCCCCTCGCCAACCTGTACTACAATCCTGACACCCCCAAATTACATATTTATGACTTAATTTCATATGACTCACGACCCCAGATGATTGACAGTCTTTTTGACCTTTGACATTTGACTTTGAGTGGCAAAACTCAAGACCCTCCTTGTCTCTCCAGCCTCAGAGACAACAAATCCAGACGTGACCCTCTTCAATGACAGATACTGTGACCTTTGACCTTCTATCTTATTACCTTATGATCCCAGCTTGATCTCATATCTTCTGTCTCCTGACCCCATGTCCCTGTGTTCACCTTAACCTCCAGCCTCGGCTCTGTGTATTCCAAACCTCACTGCTTCCAACTCCAAAGTGTCCTCTGATCCCAGTTTATTCAACCCCAGGCTCCATGACCCCAGCCCTTGGCCCCCACACCCCAGATGCTGTGATCTTCAATCTCAGATATGTGATTTTTGATAGAATGCCAATTTCCATCCTCAGATTCTGACCAGATTGTACAAGCTCTGGATCCCATGACCTTAATTCTACAGTGACCTCTGACCCCAGAGACCATGATCCACAAAGCCCAGATCCTATTTCTATATAAATATGCCTTTTGCTCCCGTATGAGGACCCCTGACACACTCTGACCTCTGACCACATCTCTGACCTCTGATCCCTGACTTCATCCCTTAACTCCTTTGACTCCCAAGACCCCAGTCCACCACGATCTCTGATCCGGACCCATGCCCCTGACGTTCCACCCCACACCCTGGCCCTTTACCCACCCTTTCTCTGAGGTATCATGATTCCACCTCTCACCCTGCATCCCAGACTTGTACCTACCCTGACCCCTGACCCCTGACCCCAGGCCCCTTACTCCATGGGTGGTTGGTGATGCCCCAGCCCGAGACGTGGCACCTGGTGCCGGTGGTTGCACAGTCACTGGGCAGGGGCAGAGGCTGAACACTGCTCGTTATGCGGGCAGGCAGGCCCAGCCGCAAAAGCCGGAGGTCGTGCTCGTGGTTTCTCGAGGCTCCCTGGTAGCCGGGGTAGGTCACGGAGAAGCTGCTGCGCCGGATCTGCTCGGTCCAGTCGAGCTTGCTGAGGCTGTGCTCCCCCAGGCGCACCCAGTACCTGCTGCGGGTGGCAGCGGCTCAGCCGGTGGCAAGCGGGCAGCCCCCACCTCGCACCCCTCCACGGACACACCCAGGTCCTCCTGCCGCTCCCCACTGCTCTGCCTCTCACTGTCCTCTCACCCGTGCCTCACATTCTGCAAGTCTCCCTTGCAGGCTCTCATTCCTGACCTCTGTCACCCTCTTTCCGTCTTGGGTGTTCACTCTGTTTCTCCCCCCATGCCCTGCATCTGTGTCTCTCTCTCTCTCTCTCTCTTTTTTTTTTTTTTTTCTGAGATGGAGTCTTGCTCTGTTGCCTAGTCTGGAATGCAGTGGCACAATCTTGGCTCACTGCAGCCTCCACCTCCCGGGTTCAAGCAATTCCCCTGCCTCAGCCTTCCAAGTAGCTGGGATTACAGGCGCCTGCCACCACACCCGACTACTTTTTGTATTTTTAGTAGAGATGAAGTTTGACCATGTGGGTCAGGCTGGTCTCGAACTCCTGACCTCAAGTCATCTGCCTGCCTAGGCCTCCCAAAGTGCTGGGATCACAGGCATGAGCCACTGCTCTTGGCCTCGATTTCTGATTCTCTTGGCCGATGAAGCTCACGAAGGCAGGGACATTAGTGGGCCTTGTTCACTGCCTGCTTCCCACGACCTGGCATGGAGCATGTGCTGTCCATGCTGCTGACTGAATGAATGAGTGGGAGATGAATGGTCTCTCTCCGTCCTGCTGCTGGCCCTCTCTGTCCCTGAGTCTCTTTGTTTCTTTGCATCTAAGCTCCCCTTTCACAAAAAAGTTCCAGGCCAGGCACAGTGGCTCATGCCTGTAATCCCAACACTTTGGGAGGTCAAAGCAGGAAGAATGCTCGAGCTGAGGAGTTTGAGACCAGCCTGGGCAACACAGCGAAACCCTGTCTCTGCAAAAAATTTAAAAATTATCCGGGTGTGGTGGTGCGGAGCTGTAGTCTCAGCTCCTCGGGAGGCTGAGGTGTGAGGATCACTTGAGCCCACGAGGTTGAGACTTCAGTGAGCCAAGATAGCATTACTGCACTGCAGCCTGGGTGACAGAGCAAGACTCTGTCTCCAAAAAAAGAAAAAGAAAAGAAAAGAGAAGAAAAATTCCAAAGCATCAGTCCGCTGAGGCCCAGAGAGGCACCAGGCGTAATCTCTGAGGTTGCACAAAGAGTTTGGGTCATGTTGGCCGGGCACAGTGGCTCACGTCTGTAATCCCAACACTTTGGGAGACCAAGGCAGGCGGGTCTCTTGAGGCCAGGAGTTTGAGACCAGCCTGGCCAACATGGCAAAACCCCATCTCTACAAAAAATACAAAAATTAGCTGGACGTGGTGGCGGGTGCCTGTAATCCCAGCTACTTGGGAGGCTGAGGCAGGAGAATCACTTGAACCAGGAGGCGGAGGTTGCAGTGAGCTGAGATAGCACCATTGCACTCCAGCCTAAGCTGTCTCCAAAAAAACAAAAAAGCAAAGAGTTTGGCTCAGACATGGGCCCAAGGCCCAGACTGGGTCATGGGATGGCTGGGAAGTGGCAGTCGTCACATAGGAAAGAAGGGGTACATGCAGTAACAGGAGGGGCAGGTGGGCAGTTTCCAGGATCCTCCCTGGCCCTCCACCCCCACACCTCACTCCACCCAGCACCACCCCAAGCCCACTGCTAAGGAAGTTCCACTCCTGGTCTAACCTCAGCAGACTCTCTTGTTGCAGGACCAGCTTCTTCCCCATGGGCACTGCCCTCCCTTGTGATCCTACCCTCAGCACTTGCGTTCCCATAGTCCTCCCTTCGCCCACGCTAGGAAGGGGCTCAGCCTGGGGCTTACCTGCCACTGCAGTGAGCCGCTGTGAGGACCCACCTGCGGTCAATAAGGACACCCCCGCAGTGCAGTCTGGTGCCCTCAAACAGCCCCACCTGCCACGGCTGGGAGTTACGCCCACACTCGGTGCCATTGTAAATCTTCGATGTGGTTGCCTGGCTGAGCCCTGGGGACAGACAGGGGCACGGGTCAGACACAGGAAAAGATAGTGTGATAGAGAGACACAGAGAGAGAGAGAGAAACAGGCAGGAGAGAAACAGAGAGAGACCCAGACATGGTGGCGGGTGCCTGTGATCCCATCAAAATCCCTATAGAACAAAAACCGTGAAATACCAAAGAGAGCAGGGAGAAAGATGCTTACACTTGGGAGGGAAATGGCGAGACAGAGATTCAGAGAGGGATGGAAGGGAAGAGGGATCAAAAGATAGGGGAGGCCGAGGTGAGCAGTGCCGTGAGAGCTGCAGGTAAATGGAGGCACAGAGAAAGCCCCTCCCCTCCTCGCCACCAGGCTGGGGGCCAGAGCTGAGATGGGGAGAAGGGGCCTCCTCTTGAGGGATGGAGGGACCCAGCCCCAGTCCTGCCCTCTCCCTGCTCCAGGAGAACTCACCAAGAACACACAGGAGCAAAAAGATGCTGGCCCCCATGATGGGTCACCTCCGAAGTCTGGGGGTAAAAGGGGAATATCAGAAGTCACCCTTTTCCCCGTGTCCCCCACCTCTGCCCTCTCTGCTTCTCTTTGAAGGTCACCAAGGGGATGACCTTCTTGTCCTCTCTCTACCTGCTCCCCTGTATGTGACTCCCTCATTGGCAGTCACCTACCTCCTTCTCACCTGGTCTCTTTGTCTGCCGGTCCTCTACGTGGCTGTCGTGGCTGTCGTGGCTGTGACGGTTCGGCCCGAGTCACTGCTATCCCTCTGTCCACCTACCTGCCTGTGCTCTCATCTGCTGGCCGCTCCACCAGCCAACTCTCCCACTCTGCACCTGGCTCCTCAGCCACCTGTCATGTTGCTCAACCTGTCCCCTTCCTTCTGTCTGTTGCTGCAGACAGACCACTGACAAAGAAGCTCTTAACTCTCTCTGTCCTGGCGCATCCAGTTTCCGGGTTGAGGGAAGGGGACCAGGAAGACAGGGGTGGGGCGTCCTGTAATTCGGCAGAAACCCTTCTTAGCTAATCACACTTAATTGAGCTTTACAGCTAAATGGAGTGGAGAGGGAGGAAAGGACCCAGGGTGGGAAGACCCAGCCCCACTCCCTCTCCCCTAGGCAAGCCAGCCAGCAGCCCCAGGACTGATGACTCAAGGTGACTGGGGAGCTGGGTTCTAATCCCGACTCCAGTGACAAAGGAGGGTGGGGAGACCTTGGCCACCTGGGGTCTGTCCCCATGCAGTGCAGAGGAGGGGCAGGGGGAAAGAGAGGTTGTGAAAGGAGAGTGGATGGGAGGGGCAGGAAGGCTGAGCTGGAAGGAGTCCCAGAAAGAGACGAGATAAAGGAACAGACTTCCAAATAGGCAGAAGAGAACCGAGTTCCACAGTTATATATATATATATATGAAGTTGATCAACCTAATTCCATAAAGTTTTTCTTTGCATAAGAACGTCTATTGCTTAAATAAAACCCACAGAGAAAAAAGACACAGGGAAGGAGAAATGGCAGAAAGAGAGAAAGAAAAAAAATGAAAGAGAGAGAGAGAATGAATCATAGGACAAGGGAACTTTGTGCTGTTGTTTGTTTTTTGTTTGGAGATAGAATCTGGTTCTGTTGCCCAGGCTGCAACCTCCGCCCCCTGGGTTCAAGCGGTTCTCGTGCCTCAGCCTCCCAAGTAGCTGGGATTACCGGCACGTGCCACCATGGCTGGCTAATTTTTGTATTTTTAGTAGAAATGGGGTTTCGCCGTGTTGGCCATGGTGAAACTCCTGGTCTCAAGCGACCTGCCCATCTTGGCCTCCCAAAGTGCTGGGATTACAGGTGTGAGCCATGGTGCCTGGCCCCTGTGCTGGTTTATCTGAATGTTTGCTTCATTTAAGAGTAATGGAGGCCGGGCGCGGTGGCTCACGCCTGTAATCCCAACACTTTGGGAGGCCGAGGCGGATGGATCACGAGGTCAAGAGATCAAGACCATCCTGGTCAACATGGTGAAACCCCGTCTCTACTAAAACTACAAAAAATTAGCTGGGCATGGTGGCGCGTGCCTGTAATCCCAGCTACTCAGGAGGCTGAGGCAGGAGAATTGCCTGAACCCAGGAGGCGGAGGTTGCGGTGAGCCGAGATCGCGCCATTGCACTCCAGCCTGGGTAACAAAAGCGAAACACCAAATCAAAAGAAAAATGAAAAAAAAAAAAGAAAAGAAAAAAACAGAGTAATGGAAGGAGAGAAAGAAGGAGGGAGAGGGGACAGAGAGAGAAAATGAGAACAAAAAGGGAATCAGACTCAGAGGAAGGGAGATTGAGGAACGAACCAAGAGAAAAGCAGAGAGACAGAACAAAACAAGCAAAACAACCCAGAACATAGCAGAGGAGAGGAAACCCCCACCCTGTGAGTGTCTCTTAGTCCTGCACTTTCTCTCTGTGTTTCCAGTCTCTGTCCCTGTCTTCTTTTCAGAATCACAGAACCTTAGCTTTTGATTTGCTCTTAGAAACTGCCTAACTGCTTTAACACATCACTGGTCAGTGGTGATGGCTGTTGATAGCCCCTGGTCCCCACAAAGCCTCCTGCTGGCTGTTAGCACGTTCCTTCCTTGGGCAGAGAGAAAAAAGCACCATGACTGTCCTTTCTCTGGAAAGGACACAATTTACACACTCACAGCACAAAAGCGGCACTTCTTCCTTTTTCTGGTATCAAGTTTTACAGTAAACCTCAAATGAATAAGCAAAAACAAAAACAAAAAAACCCCAAAATGACCTAACTCAATCTCTCTCTTTTTCTTTTTTGTGGATTTTTAGGGAATCAGGTTTACCAAGGTGGAATTTATATCCAGTAAAATTGAATATAAAAAATGAGGCAGGGTCCCTGATTTTAAGGAGCATTCATACAAATTAAATATTACCGTGCATAATTAGTAACAATGTACTGTGTACTTGAAAACTACTGACAGAGTAGGGTTTAAGTGTTCTCACTACAAGTAAATGTAAGTATGGGGCTGGGTATGGTGACTCGTGCCTGTAATCCTAGCACTTGGGAAGGCCGATGTGGGAGGATGGATTGAGGGCAGGAGTTAAAGGCCAGCCTGGGTAACATAGTGAGACTCCATTTTTACAAACAAAAAGTTAGCCAGCCATGGTGACACATGCTTGGAGTCCTGGCTATGTGGGAGGCTGAGGTGGGAGGATCAGTTGAGCCTAGGAGTTCGAGGCTGCAGTGAGCTATGATTGCACCACTGCACTCCAGCCTCGGTAACAGAGTGTGACCCTGTCTCAAAAAAAAAAAAAAAAAAAAAGATTAAGGTCAGGCTTGGTGACTCACGCCTATAATCCCAGCACTTTGGGAGGCCAGGGCAGGTGGATCACGAGGTCAAGAGATCGAGACCATCCTGGTCAACATGGTGAAACCCCATCTCTACTAAAAATACAAAAATTAGCTGGGCGTGGTGGCGCATGCCTGTAGTCCCCGCTACTCGGGAGGCTGAGGCAGAAGAATTGCCTGAACCCAGGAGGCGGAGGTTGCGGTGAGCCGAGATTGCGCCATTGCACTCCAGCCTGGGTAACAAGAGTGAAACTCTGTATCCAAAAAAAAAGATTAAATGTAAGTACATGGGACAATGCATCTATGAATTAGCTTGTTTTAACCATTCCATAATGTTATATATTTCAATTTTTTGTGTTGTGCACCAATATATACAATTTTAGTGTTGATTTAAAAATAAATATGTAATTTTTATTTGAAAAATTTCTCCCTTCAGGTTCATTGGGTCTCAAAAGATGAAGTCAGTCACCCAAAGTGGCAGAACTGGAGGCTGAACCACTTTAGAGCCTGTATTCTTTATCATTATCTAAACATGTGAATGAACAAATAAATGACTAACTGAATTAGTAAGTACAGACATGAGTAGATGAATCATATATTTTTAAATATTTATTTTTAAATTAACACATTAAAACTGTATATATTTAGGATACACAACACAAAATTTTGAAATATGTAACGTTGTGGAATGGCTAAGTCAAGTTAATTCATGCATGTATTGTCTCATCGGATCAATGTTTCTACAGGTTTAAAAGAAAGAATAGCTAGCCAGGTGTGGTGGCTCATGCCTGTAATCCCAGCATTTTGGGAGGCTAAGGTGGGCAGATCACCTGAGGTGGGGAGTTTGAAACCAGCCTGACCAACATGGAGAAACCCTGTTTCTACTAAAAACACAAAATTAGCTGAGTGTGGTGGCACATGCCTGTAAGCTACTCTGGAGGCTGAGGCAGGAGAATCACCTGAACCCAGGAAGCAGAGGTTTCGGTGAGCCGAGCTCACACCATTGCACTCAGCAATACAGACTCAGGTCTGTATGATTCCAAAACCTATTCTCTTTTTTTATTTTTTTTTATTTTTGAGATGGAGTTTAGCTCTTCTTGCCCAGGCTGGAATACATATACACTGTGGAATAACTAAATTGAGCTAACTAACATATGTATCCCTCACATCCTTATTTTGTGTGCATGTGGTAAGAACACTTAAAATCTGCTCTCTTAGCAATTTTTGAGTCCCATAGTCCCTGCCTATCCAGTGAAAATATGTTCCGAGATCATGGAGAGTACCTATCATAAAATTTAATTTACAAATTAGGCATAGTAAGAAATTAACCACAATAACGAATCATAATACAATAAAACAATTATAACAATGCACTGTAATAAAATTATATGTATGTGGTCTCCCTCTCTCAAAATGTCTTATTGTACTGTATTGTACCCACCTATTGTGGGACTGCGGTTGACCACAGGTACCTGTACTGTGGAAAGGAAGCCTCAAATAAGGAGGGACTGCTGTCTACGATACAGTGTTATTAACTGGAGTTACCATGTTGTACTAATACCGTACATCTCTTAAACTTATTCCTCCTGCACTGCAGGTACACGCCACCATGCCCGGCTAATTTTTCAAATTTTTTGTAGAGATGAGGGTCTGACTATGTTGCCCAGACTTGACTCAAATTCCTGGGCTTAATCGATTCTCCTACCTTGGCCTCCTGAAGTGCTGGGATTATAGGTGTGAGCCACTGTGCCTGGCCAGCAACTTCTTATAAAGTTAAATGTATGCTAGCCAGGTGTGGTGGCTCACGCCTATAATCCAAGCACTTTGGGAGGCTGAGGCAGGTGGATCACCTCAGGTCAAGAGTTCGAGACCAGCCTGACCAACATGGTGAAACCCGGTCTCTACTAAAAATACAAAAAATTAGCTGGGCATGGTGGTGTGTGCCTGTAATCCCAGCTACTCAGGAGGCTGAGGCAGGAGAATTGCTTGAACTGGGAGGCAGAGGTTGCAGTGAGCCAAGATCATTCCATTGCACTCCAGCCTGGGCAACAAGAGCAAAACTCTGTCTCAAAGAAAAACAAAAAAAGTTAACAGTATGCGTATCATACAATCCAGCAATTCCACTTCGAGGTGTCTTCCCAAGAGAAAGGAAAGCATATGCCCACACGATGATTTGTACATTAATATTCATAGCAGCCTTATTTGTAATTGCTGGTAACTGGAAACCACCCAAATATACAACTAGTAAATGGATGAACAAGTTGTGGTGTTCCACTATGGATACTGCTCAGCAACAGAAAGGAATGAACTTAAACTTTTTGTAAAGATGGGGGTCTCATGATGTTGTCCAGGCTGCCAAGGAGTTAATCCAAACCTGATTTAACCCCTGGGGTCCTTAAACCCAATGAAGCCACCATTGCCATGAAGAAGGCCCCTGACCATGATAATACTGGTTTGAGAATTTCTGGAGGAAAAAAAATCGACTATAAATATAAATAGGATAGAGGGGACCCACTCCTACTCTAAAACATATCAAGTCAGCATTAAAAAAAAAAGATGAAAAAATTTCAGCATAGTATGGGTATACCACAACTTGTTTATCCATTTACTGGCTACTGTATATTTGGGTTGATTCCAGTTTCTGGCAATTACAAATAAGGCTGCTATGAACATTCATATACGAGTCATCATGTGGACATATGTTTTCCTTTCTCTTGGGAAGACATCTTGAAGTGGGATTGCTGGATTGTATGATAAGCATACAGCTAACTTTATAAGAAGTTGATAATATTGATTTGAGGTTCTCTGGAGGAAAAAAAATAGAATATAAATATAAATAGGGTAGAGAGGACCCCCCACTCCAAAATACATCCAGTAAGCATCAAAAAAAAATTTTTTTTAATTTCAGCATAGTACAGAACACCACAACTTGTTTATCCATTCACCAGTTGTTGTGTATTTGGGTTGTTTCCAGTCTCTGGCAATTGCAAATAAGGCTGCTATGAACATGCATGTATGAATTACCAGGTGGACATGTTTTTCTTTCTCTTGGGAAGACATCTTGAGGTGGGATTGCTGGATTGTATGATAAGCATACATTTAACTTTATAAGAAGTTGTTGGCCTGGTGCAGTGGCTCACACCTATAATCTCAGCACTTTAGGAGGCCAAGGTGGGAGGATTGCTTGAGCCCAGGAGTTTGAGACCACTCTAGGCAACATAGTGAAACCCCCATCTGTACAAAAAAATTTGAAAAATTAGTCAGTCATGGTGGCATGCACCTGTAGCCCAAGGTACTCAGGGGGCTGAGGTGGGAGGATCACTTGAGCCCAGGAGATTTAGGCTGCAGCGAGACGTGACTGAGCCACTTTAGTCCAGCTTGGGCAACAGAGGGAGACCCTGTATCCAAAAACTCCCCCAAAACAAAACAAAACAAAAACCCTGCTGGTGCCTGAGTGCTCCCTGGAACAGAGAGCTAATCCCTGTTTGAGACCAAGCAATAGTCACAGAGTGAGATCCTTCCCGTGAGAGCCAATGGTGGCATCAGGACACGTGACTCAATCTGAGACACACGGAGAGGTCTAGACCCAGATGCGTGAACCAGGGCCACTGGAAACAGCGTTATAGCTTCTTACTCCAGTTTCTAAACACCAGCTCTTGAAACTTCTGACTTAGGCTGGTTAAATCTCTAACAGAGGGTTCAGGAGGTCTCAGCAAATGCAGCCTCTAGCTCAAAGAGCATGATCCCCAGCAGGCGGGGGGGGGGTAGTGAGCAGCAAGGCAAGAGAAGAAAGATCCTGGTGGTGGAGCTGGTGCCGGTCATCACCCAGACCCCTGCTCACAGCACTCCCTCTGCAGTCACCCCGCAGAGGCAGAAGAGGACCCTTCGGTGAGTGTGTGGCATCATTGGTCTTGACATCCGAACCAAATTTCAGATGGGAAGATCCATTCCATTTTTGCAGATGGCCACAGCATCACCCTTCAAGGTCCAACTCCAAAGTCCCCTCCTTGAGAAAGCCTGACCTGGGTTTCTTGCCTCCTCATTGCTCCTGCCACCTGTCTGCCTCTCCCTTTTTATCCCTTAACCTCTTAGAACGAAAACGTGGGCCTGCTGGTGGAAAAGCCAGACTGTAAAATATTATAAAGAGATTTATTCTGAACCAATAGAAGTGACCACGGCCTGAGGAACACAGTCTCAAGAGGTCCTGAGAAAGTGCACACTGGGATTATGGTTTGGTTTTTACGTATTTTAGGGAGGCAGAAGTTACTGGCAAAGTTATGTGTCAATACATGGAAGGCATACATTGGTTTGGCCCCAAAGGTGAGAGAGCTTGAAGCATGGGCTTACAGGTTATAGGTGGGTTCAGACATTTTTAATTTGCAATTGGTTAAAGGAGTCAAGCTCTGTCTAAAAATTTAGAGTCAGCAGAAAGGAATTTTTGTTGTTTTTGAGCCGGAGTTTCACTCTTGTTGCCCAGGCTGGAGTGCAATAGCATGATCTCGGCTCACTGCAACCTCCACCTCCTGGGTTCAAGCAATTCTCCTGCCCCAGCCTCCTGAGTAGCTGGGATTACAGGCATGCGCCACCACGCCCAGCTAATTTTGTGTTTTTAGTAGAGATGGGGTTTCTCCATGTTGGTCAGGTTGGTCTTGAACTCCTGACCTCAGGTGATCCTCCCGCCTCGGCCTCCCAAAGTGCTGGGATTACAGGCATGAGCCACCTCACCTGGCCAAGGAATATTTTTAGTTAACATAAAGAAATCTGTTAACCAAACCACCAGGTCAGAGGGACCTGCTCAGTGCATGACTTAACCCTTGCCTGGCATGGCCTCAGGTCCTGTGTATAACTTGGTATCTTATGGTCACAAAGAGTTCATTTCCTCAGCTGTGATCTCTATTTTAACATTAATGCTGGTCATTTGTGCCTAAACTCCAAAAGGTAGAGGGTACATACAATGAGGCATGTCTGACCTCCCTTCCCATCACAGCTGGGAATTAAGTTTCAAAGTTTTTTTCTGGGGTCCCCTTGGCCAAGAGGGGGTCCTTTCAGTTAGTGAGGGGCTTAGGATTTTTATTTATTTGTTTGTTTGTTTGTTGAGATAGGGTCTTGCTTTGTTGCCCAGGCTGGAGTGCAGTGGCATGAAAACAGCTCACTGCAGCCTCTACCTCCTAGGCTCAAGCAACACCCCTGCCTCAGCCTCCCACGTCGCTGGGACTACAAGCACTCACCACCATGCCTCGCTAATTTTTTTTTATTTTTGTAGAGACAGGGTCTTGCTATGTTGCCCAGTCTGGTCTCAAACTCCTGGGCTCAAGCAGTCCCCTCACCTCAGCCTCCCAAACTGCTGGGATTACAGGTGTGAGCCACGGCGCCTGGCCCTTTATCTCATTTAATCATCTTCACAGTTCTGCTAAATAATTTTCACACGCTCTGCTGCAGAATGAGGAAACCAAAGCCTCTCCAGTCACATGGGACTGTCCTCAAGATCCTCTAACCAGCCAGGGAAGAGTTGCAACTTGATCTCAGGCCGCGTGATTCTCCTCGGCCAAAGGGGAAAGATTGAATCCAACTCGGTGGCTTCCAACCTGCTCCAGCATGAGGCCTCCATTTTTTCTTTGGAAAGTATTGCCCAGTGTGGGCTCAAACTCCTGAGCTCAAGTGATTCTCCTTGCCTCAGCCTCCCAAGCGAAGTGCTGGGATTACAGGGGTGAGACACCATGTCTGACCTAGGATTTTATTTTTAGTTTACAGGTGTTAAAGCAAACTAAATATGGCCTGAGAAGGACTCCATACTTCTCTATTCGACTCCTTCTGGATGAACTGTAACCTAGCTTAATAGGCAGACAAAATCGAAAACCTCACTTAGTAGTACGTGCCTGTAACATCAGCTAAGTCTTGACCAATCCCAGCAGCAATACTGCAAACATTTATACACTGCTGCATGTTAAAACTGTGTTCAAATAAGTCATATGCCGAGCTGTAGGCAATCCAGCCATTCTGTACCTCACTTCCAATTTCTGTACATAATTTCCCTTTTTCTTTTGTCTATAAATCTTCTTCTACCATGTGTCTGCGCTGGAGCATCGGTGAATTTCCTGTGGTTCTGGGGGCTGCTTGATTCGCAAATGCTTCATTGCTCAGTTAAACTCCTTTAAATTTAATTTTGCAGAAGTTTTGCTTTTTTTCTTTTTTTGAGATGGAGTCTCGCTCTGTCATCTAGGCTGGAGTGCAGTGGCACGATCTAGGCTGACTGCAACCTCTACCTTCCAGGTTCAAGTGATTCTCCTGCCTCAGCCTCTCGAGTAGCTGGGATTACAGGCATGCGCCACCAAGCCCAGCTAATTTTGTGTTTTTAGTAGAGATGGGCTTTCTCCATGTTGGTCAGGCTGGTCTTGAACTCCCGACCCCAGGTGATCCTCCTGCCTCGGCCTCCCAGAGTGCTGGGATTACAGGCATGAGCCACTTCGCCCAGCCAGAAGTTTTTCTTTTATCACAGGCGTATGTTCCCCACTGCCCTCAATAGCTTGGAAAGTTCCACTGAGACCTGTCTACAAAGCCTCAACCTGGGGCAGTGGCTGAGCATGGCCTGAGACTCCAGGCCAACCAGGTGAAGTCCCTGGGACCATTGAAGATGTGATTTCATTAACCAGGATAGGGTTAAATCACCAGTGATTTTCCTTAGTGTAGGTCCATTCTTCTGTAAGATGGGGAGGACGACATTCTACCCAGCTGAGGCCTTGGGAGAGTGGAATAAAAGGGTTTCCCGTGCTGTGCCAACCTGGACAGTCTGGCCTGGTTAGTCTTTTGACTAAATCCCCCTTGATTCCCCATCTTGCTTTTCTCCTCCTTTTTCAAGTCTTCTCCATCTCTTGGCTCTACCATTTCTCTCCACATTCCTTCCAGTGCATCCTTCCATTGTTATTAAAATTCCCCTGGGCAAAAACAGGAAGAGGAGGGCAGTGGCTGAGGAATCCCAGAAGGGGGAGGAGGGAGGGAGCGCTAAGTAGCTCACCACCTGGCCGGCCTTCCTGAGTCAAGGTGTTGTGATAGCCAGAATCTCCAGCCCAGCTGTGTCATTATTTTCTGTTCCATAGGAAGGATTTGGGTGGCTGCCTCCTACTCAAATCCACAGCTGTCACTCAAGGCAGCTCACTCTGGCACTGGGACCTTGGAGGCTGCTTGGTAATTAACACTAATCATAAGAGCAACAAGAATCATGAAAATAATGACAGCTACCACTTACTGAGTACTCATTCTGTGCAGGGCGTTCTTCGGAGCTTTTCACAGGAGCTCAATCCTCCCAAAAGCACTCTAACGTCAGTGCTTTTTTTTTTTTTTTAATTTAAAAAAGTTTATGAATATATTTGGGTAGCCCCTAATCTTCTGCTGGGAAGAGTTGAATTAGTTGGTGGAGCATTTTCCTTAGTGCTTTGGAGAGGATCCCTCGTTTTCCTTATCTATTTTATTCCCTTTTTTTCCCTTCCCTTCTGCTGTTGTCTTTACCGTCGTGTATCTTTCGCCATTATCTTTGCTAATGTGTATGCTTTGCCATGGTTTTTATTATTGTGTATCCTTTGCAGTTATCTTTGTTATCTTGTCTCCTTTGCTACTATCTTTGTTATTGTGTATCTTTTGCTGTTGTATTTAGTATCACATAGCCTTTTATTAAGTTAAAATTCACAAATCATAAGATTAGACAAAGTGGACAGTTTAGATTCACAGCGTTGTACATCTTTTTATTACTATATGTCCTTACAAATTGTGTGTTGTTTTTGTGTGCATTTTAAAGTTGTATCAATGGTATTGTGGTATGTAGCTTATTCTTTTCTTTCCTTTTCTTCCCCCCCCCCCCCCCCCCACCCCCCCCCCCCCCCCCCCCCCCACCCCCCACCCCACCCCCCCCCACCTCCCCCCCCCCACCTCCCACCAACTTTGGCTGGACTAAGCTCCTGCATTAGGCCCTAGCAGACCACACCAAACCGTAATGGAGTTTCTTGTGCTAATTGCCATGTAATGAAACTGTTTTTGAAAACAAACAAACAAATGAGATTTACAGTAAGGAATCAGAAGGGACCCAGTTGACCTGAGCTGGCAGGATAAGAGAGTTCCCTCTGTTTTAACCCTATAAGAAACATAGCATTGGAAAGACCAATCCACGTATTATTCCCTGTTTCTGTTTCCTTCATCCCTTTTCTGCCTATAAAGCCAAAACTCTGCTCAGCTCATGGGAACACTGTTCTATTTTATAGAATGAGATGCGGCCCATTTCTAGAACTGCAACTCAAAGCCAATTAGATCTTGAAACTGAATGTGTTGTAATTTAGTCTTTTAGCCACATGTGTATCTATCAATATAGTTCATTCCTTTCTATTGCTGAGCTATTAGTATTCCATAGTATGGGTATACCACAACTTGTGAAACCATTCACAGGTCATTGTATATTTGGGTTGTTTCCAGTTTCTGTCTATTATTATACAAATAAGGCTGCTACAAACATTTATGTATAAATCATTGTGTGGACATATGTTTTCATTTCTCTTGGGAAGACACCTCAGAGTGAGGACTGCTGGATTGTATGATAAGCATAAGTTTATAAGAATTTGCAACCGGGCATAGGTGGCTCACGCCTGTAATCCCAGCACTTTGGGAGGCTGAGGAGGGTGAATCACTTGAGGTCAGGAGTTCTAGACCAGCCAGGCCAACATGGTGAAACTCTGTCTCTTCCAAAAATATAAAAGTTAGTCAGGTGTGGTGGCGGACGCCTGTAATCCCAGCTACTCGGGATGCTGAGGTGGGAGAATAACTTGAACCTGGGAGGTGGAACCAGTGAGCTGAAATAGCACCATTGCACTCTGGCCTGGGCGACAGAGTGAGACTCTGTCTCAAAAGAAAAAAAAAAAAAAGTTGCTGGCCTGGCACAGTGCTCATGCCTGACATCCAAGCACTTTAGGAGGCCAAAGCGGGAGGATTGGTTGAGCCCAGGAGTTTGAGACCAGCCTGGGCAACATAGCGAGACCCCCCCATCACTACAAACCTTTTGAAAAATTAGCCAGGCATGGTGGTGTATGCTTGTAGTCCCAACTACTTGGGAGGCTGAGGTGGGAGGATGGTATGAGTCTGGGAGGTCGAGACTGCAGTGAGTTATAATTGTGCCGCTGTACTCTAGCCTGGGTGATGGAGTGAGACCCTGTCTCAAAAACACACAAGCAGCAACAACAACAAAAATAAATTGTTGAATGTTTTCTAAAGCAGTTGTATCATTTTGCATTGCCCCAGCAGTGTGGTTCCAGTTTGAGTTGCCCCAAATCTTTGGTAACACTTAGTATTGTCAGTCTGTTAAATTTCCACCATCGTAGCTGGTAACACTGTGCTTTTGAGAGTTGATTCCTATTGCTGTCTCTAGTTTGTTGCTTTTAAGTACTGCAAACTCCTCCATTGGGGGGCCACCACATTCTATCGTCCACTCGCTGATTAATGGTAACCAGGTTTCTTCTAATTTCCACCACAGCAAAAAAAACTCTGTGACAGACAGCTTAACCTGCCCCTTTGTGATGTGCATAATCATTACCTTTGTGTAGACACCCAGAAGTGGAACTACTGGGTCTTAGTATATACATATACTTCATTCAACCAAGCAATGCCAAGTTAATTTCCAAAATAACCACACCAATGTACGTTTACACCAGCTGTGCATAAGAGCTCCCGTGTTTCCACATCTCTGCTAAAACTTGGGGTTACTTAACTTTGACATTTTATTAAATCCATCTAACAAATATAAAGCAGTTTGTCATTTGCATCTGCATTTCTTGGATACCTGATGAGTCTGAGCATATTTTGTATTAGTTTTTTGGGTTTCCTTCTCTATAAATCTGTTCATGTCCTTTGCTCTTCATTATATTTTTGCAGGGCTTCCTTGCATATTTGAGTCAATATGTCAACCTCAAGTCAATAGTACAGATTGCAAATGTCACCTCTCAAGCTGTTACATGTTGATTTACCTTGTCCATTGTGTCTTTTGTGGAACAGAAATCTTTAACTTTGATGCAATGAAATTAAACATTATTTTGCCTTTAGATTTGTCTTTCTGAAGTTTTAAGAAAGGCCAGGCACAGTGGCTCATGCCTGCAATTCCAGCACTTTGGGAGGCTGAGGCAGGCAGGAGTTCGAGACCAGGCTGGGCAACATGGCAAAACTCTGTCTCTACAAAAAATACAAAAATTAAGTGGGCATGGTGGCATGCACCTGTAGTCCCAGCTACTTGGCAGGTTGAGAGATGGGAGGATTGCTTGAGCCCAGGAAGTTGAGGTTGTAGTGAGCTGTGATTACATCACTATACTCCAACCTGGGCAACGAAGTGAGACCCTGTCTCAGAAAAAAAAAAGAAAGAAGGAGAAGAAGAAAAACAAAACAAAAAAGAAAGAAAGAGGAAGAGAAGAAGTCCATCCTCTGCCATTATCTTCTATTAGCTTCATAGTTGCTTTTAGGTCTTAAAGTTATTTGATGTTAAGGGCCATTGTTACATATACCTACTTGAGTAATGGGGAAAGTGAGACATAAAGGAGGTGAGTAACTTGAAGGCTACACAGTCCAACAAGTGACAGTTAGCATTCAAACCCAGGCAGCCCAGCCTCCGAAGCTCTGTTCCATAGCTGCTATGTCATGCTGCTTCTCCACTGACGAGGATCTGTGATTCAGAAGTTGCTGTGTGCAGAGCCTTTAAATGCCAATCTTTTTGCTCTGTCCTCCCAACAGCCCTGAGCAGTAGGGCCTGTTATTACCAGATTAAGGAACTGAGGTTCACAAAAGATAAAGTGGCAAAACCAGATCTTTCAGACTCCACCCTTTGTGCTTTTGAACACTGATTCCAGGAATCATGCTGGAATTGTCCTCAATATTCACCCTCGCCCCCACACACACAATTGATCCTCATTATTCGTGGAATTTGTATTTTCAAATTTACCTGCTTGATAAAATCTGTGCGTCGCCCCCAAACCAATACTCTTGGGACTTTTGCGGCTGTTTGCAGATACACACAGAGCGGTGAACAATTTGAGTTGACTGAGGTGTGTGCGCTCCCAGCTGAGGTTAAGGTGATGCTCTCTTTCCCTTATTTCAGCTCTCATTCTGTAAACAAGCATCCTTTCTGTGGTCTAGTTAGTGCCGCGTTTTGCACGTTTTCGTTGATGTCTCGGTTTAAAATGTCCCCTCAGCACAGTGCTAAAGTGCCATCTAATGTCCTAAGTGCTAGAAGGCTGCGATGTGCTTTATGGGAAAATACACAAGCCTGGGTGCAGTGGCTCATGCCTGTAATCCGAATACACTGGGAGGCCAAGGTGGGAGGATCCCTTGAGTCCAGGAGTTTGAGACCAGTCTGGGCAAAAGAGGGAGACTCCATCTCTACAAAAATAAATTAAAAGAAAATTATCTGGGCATGGTGATGCATGCCTGTAGAGCCCCCCAGCAACTCAGGAGGCTGAAGTGGGAGGATCACTTGAGCCTGGGAGTTCAAGGCTGCAGTGAGCTATGATTGCACCACTGTACACCAGCCTTGGCAACAGAGTGAGATCCTGTCTCAAAAAAATAAAATGAATAAATTTTGAAAAATTAAAAGAGAAAATACACGTTAGCGAAACTTCATTCAAGAATGAGTTACACTGCCATCAGCTGAGAGTTCAATGCATATATATTAAACAAGTGTCTTTAAAGAGAAACACACCTAAAACAAGGTTACATATTGATCAGGTGACAAAAACATGGCCTCCAAGGCCATCACCCTGGTCCAGGAAGTGTCACCTTTTGCCTGGGATGTTGTAGTCCCTTCCTCTCTGGCCTCCTCAATCTGTTCCCCTTGGAGTAGGCAGAGGAATCCTGTGCACATTCAAATCAGTTCAAGTCCCTCCTCTACTCAGAGTCCTCTCGTAGCTCCTGGCTCCCTCAGAGTAAAATAAAGTCCTCATCATGCCCCACAGGACCCAGTACAGTCGGTTCCGTTCATTCTCTGCCCTCACCTCCCACCCTCTCCTCACTCGCTCAGCTCCAGCCACACCAACCTCTTCACTGATCTTCAGACACACCAAAAAGGCTCCTGCCCCAGGGCCTTAGGACCGGCTGTACCGCCTGCTCCACACGCACTTTGCTGCTTCCCTTTACCCTTGCGGTCTTTCTTTAAATGTTCCCATTTCAGTTAGGTCCTCTTCCCTGACCATGCTGTTTAAAATTGCAATGCTACCCCTTCCACATATACAATGCAACACTCTCAATTCTTAATCCTTGCTGCTGCTTTTTTTTTTTTTTTTTTTTTTTTTGGAGACAGGGTCTTGCTCTATCACCTGGGCTTGAATGTAGTGGCACAATCACAGCTCACTGTAGCCTCAAGCTCCTGGGCTCACACAATCCTCCCGCCTCAGCCTCCTGAGTAGCTGGAACTACAGGCTCGTGCCATCACATCCAGCTAATTTTTAAAACTGTTTTGTAGACATAGGGTCTTGCTATGTTGTCCAGGCTGGTCTTGAACTCCTGGCATCAAACAATCCTCCCACCTTGGCCTCCCAGTGTTGGGATTACGGGCAGGAGCCACCACACCTAGCCCTTGTTTCATTTCTTGCCATGGCTTGTAGCACCACCTGACAGCCTATTTCTTTATTCATCTTTGTTATGGAGACTTCCTGAAAAGAATGCAAGTCCTACCAGGGCAGAAGTTTTTATCTGTTTAATTCATTGCTTATCATTTGCATCTGCAACAGTGCCTGGGTCATGATAGGTAGAAACACCTGTTGAATAAGTAAACTATATTTACCAACACCCAGGAGACTGCTCGTACATGGTCAACACAGAACAAACGTCTCCTGAGGAAAATAAATGAGTGCGACACTTTTTTGGGACACTGCAAATTTGAAGGGCTGTTATTGACATTCTAAGGTAATATTTTATGGGAACCATGCAGATAATAGCGAGCAGTGCTTGACGGTATCCTTGTAATAATGCTACAATAAAAAATTATGAACCCATTTTACAGATGAGAAAGCACAGGGACTGCGAGGTTTTTTTTTTTTTTTTTTTTAAGCGGTAGTTTCTCTCTTGTTACCCAGGCTGGAGTGCAATGGCGCGATCTCGGCTCACCGCAACCTCCGCCTCCTGGGTTCAGGCAATTCTCCTGCCTCAGCCTCCTGAGTAGCTGGGATTACAGGCACGCGCCACCATGCCCAGCTAATTTTTTGTATTTTTAGTAGAGACGGGGTTTCACCATGTTGACCAGGATGGTCTCGATCTCTTGACCTCGTGATCCACCCGCCTCAGCCTCCCAAAGTGCTGGGATTACAGGCTTGAGCCACCACGCCCGGCCCGGGACTGTGAGTTTTATAACTTGTCCAAAGCAAGGATTTAGTGACTGAAATCACTAAATCACTACATTTTACAGTCACGGACAAAGATATAACAGCAAGGGACACTGAAGAAGGATGTTCATGGAGGGGATACGGGACAGAATATTTGATAGACAATATAGTTCGGGCAAAGAGACCCTCTGGTATACTGAATCCCGTAACTCTAGAGTCTAGGGTGCTATTGATTCAGAGAGAGGAATGTTGGCAGAGGTGGGGTATTGGAAGAATGCGGGAGGTAGATTGGGTTGGAACCTCTGGGACACCCATAACAGTGTGAGAATGAACCATTCTCAGGAGCCAGTGTTAGCTGTGGTGAGTCACGGAGGTACATAGAATGTTGTCAGAGCAGAAGATCGTGGGCATAAGAGAATATTTTCAGGATGAACTATCATGGGAGTCTAGAGCCTTCTTGAGTGCAAAAGGTAGAAAGGTCTAGAACACTGGCATTGAATAAATACTTGAAGAGTTGGAGGATGTTAAGGATGGTCCATTTATAGGACGTATATTGTTGAGATGGGCTGATGGAAGTATTTAAGAATGTTCCACAGACAGAACATTCAAGTGGTGATCTGGGCTCACAGAAGCCATGGATGCAGTTGAGAGACCTGGGCTGTTGTCTGGGTTGGGACATTCAGGTTGTTGAGATGTTTCAGGGATGCAGTATCTGGGTGACTGCAGGCCTGGCAGTGCCTGAATGCTTCTGAAACATAGGATGTCAGCTGGGCTTGAGCATGTTTGAGGACATGGATCACTGGGAATAAGGAGCAGAGAAGGGCTACACAGACAATGTGAGGAAGTCATAGTGAAAGGGTGGACGCAGGTAAGTTTCTCAGCTTTTATTTTGGGCCCTTCGTCCATTTTTGCTGCTGGGTTTCATATTTTTGAATTGTTTCACGGATCCACAGGATGTATCTTGAGACACGAGTGTAGACACCAGGCCGGTCAGGCTGCCCACATGGGAAGTCTCCCCAGGAGATGATGCCATGCAGTGTTCTGTTACAGACCAGGGGGCCCCCAGAGTCACCCTGAGTTGGGGGGAGAAAGAGAAAGAGAATGGTGGGTCCTCACTGGGGCTAAACAAGGCAGGGACAGGGAGATGTGGGGAGACAGTGAAAGATGGAGAGAGACACACACAGAGAGGGAAACTCAGAGAGGCAGAGTCAGACACACACACTGTGAGGGAAAGCAACAGAGACAGTGAGAAACAGATAAGAAGACAAGCACAGAGGGACAGACAGCAAGAGACAGAAAGAGGGACAGAAAGACAGAGATAGGCCCAGAGAAAGGGACACAGAGAGAGAAATTTCTGTGTCTTTCTCTGTTCCTCAGTTGCATTAAAATGGTAACTTATTTCATACCCATTTTTGTATCCCTGGTACTGAATTCCACCTTGCACTCCTGCCCCACAGCAGCGGACCCTGCTTTTACTTTAAGGTTCCTCTGTGCCTCTCACTATTGAGTGAACTCATCCACACCTGGGCAGGGTATGCAATACACGTGTACATCTGTTTCTCTTCCTGGGCCCAAGGCAGACATCACTAATCGATCAAGGCACGTATCATTAATATAGTATCGTACTCTTTCTCGCTGAATCGAATCTCAACTTCTTTATTGGATGCAGGTTGCTTTTTGCTCATGTAGTATCCATTTCTTCTGATTTAAAAAATATTAAACATTTATTTTTAAATTTTTATTTATTTTTTAGAGACTGTGTCTTGCTCTGTTTATTTCTGTTTGTTTTTGAGACAGGGGCTTGCTCTATCACCCAGGCTGGAGTGCAGTGGCATGATCATACCTCACTGCAGCCTGAACTCCTGGGCTCAAGTAGTCCTTCTGCCTCAGCCTCCCAAATAGCTAGGACTACAGGTGTGCACCATCACACCTGGCTAATTTTAAAACTTCTTTTTTTTTTTGTAGAGACAGAGTCTCACTATGTTGCCCAGGCTGGTCTCAAACTCCTGGGCTCAAGTAATCCTCCTGCCTCAGCCTCCCAAAGTGCTGGGATTACAGGCACAAACTACTGTACCTGGTCATTTCTCCTTATTTTGGTAACAGCCTCTCCTGATTTTTTCATTTGGGGAATGGTCCCTCTCCAGCCCCCACAGTTAACCATGTGACTCAGGCTTGGCCCGTCAGAGAACCCCACAGTTCTGGTGGAGTGATGGCTCAGGACACATGCCTTAGGTCAGCCTCGTCTAGTGAGGATCATGCTCAAGGCTTTTGTGTGAACTATTGGAAAGGAGAGGTTCTCTTTCTAATAGGGTTGCCTAGAGGGTAGGATGTAAGCTCAAAGCTGCTGGGGCCATCTTGTCTTGGGAAGTGCCTAACTGAGAATGAAGCCAACACAGAATAGAGAAGACCTTCTAGAGTTGAAAGACAGAATTCCAAACACACAATTTGCATACCTGGATCCATCTGCACCTAAAGCCAGACACCCTGGATTTTCAGTTACAAAAGCCAGCATTTTGCTTAAGCCAGTCTGAGTTGGGTTTCTGTCACTCACGAGTGAAAGAATAGTAACCTTTATGCATCTCAACACAGGGATCTGGGCAGCCACTCGGGTAAAGCTGGAGCGTATGATGAATTATTCTTGCCATCCCTGGGTACCCCTTTTTGTTTCGACCGCCTATGTGAGGGGACATTGCACCTTATAAATATTGGTTCCCCTAAAGCTGGAAACAAAGCCTTTTCCCCAGCATCTGTTCCCACTTCCATTCTGGCTTTCTGTCCTGTTCAAGGCACCCAGCAGCCTCCTGGTCTCACCTCACAGGAGTCCTTGCCACCCTCTTTTGTGCCGGCACACAACATGTTGGCAGTGATCTTTCCTGGGTAGACTTGATGACACTCCTCATCTGAGCGAAGTTGGATGTTGGCACATTGTAGAGTTTTGGGGTAACTCACTGGGGAGAAGAGAGAGAAGGTCTAAGGTATCTGACCTGGATAGGATATGGGATGAAATTTAAATAGGCAAGTTGAATGGGTAAAGAGTTGGTAGAAAATTGAGATGGGAAGAGAAGGATGGGAGAAGAGATGAGCACGTATCTGGGTAAAACAATGGAAGTGACAGAAAAATGGAGGGGCATGGGAGAGAGGCGAAGGGAGAGATGAGGAGAAAAGTGGAGGGAAGGACAGGGAGGGAAGGAACAAGAGAATGGGGGGTTGATGAGGAGAGTGGTGGAGCCAGTGATGGGGAAAGAAAGTTGGAGAGAGGGAGTTGGAATAGGGAGATGGTCAGAAATAGAGAATTAAACATGGGAAAAGCAGGAACAGGGATGGGAAGAGTTATGGGAGAGATGAATAGAATGGTAGAAAGGGAGATGGGCTTGCTGGGGAGAAGGATATAAACATGAAGCTGGGAGAGAGTCAGGGATTGCTACGGAGATGCAAAGGGCTCTTGTTGGTATATACATCAACTTTATATTCATATATATAATTTATTATCCTTAATAAGTAATGATCTATAATTAAATTATTAAATGTAATTATTGGAAGCTTCATTAATAAAGCATATTTAATATATTAAACATCTTATAAATTATAGAAATATAAAAATTTTATATGCATGATTTATATAGTATAAATGATAAAATTCATTTAGCTTTTAGATATATAAATGTATAATTTATATATTATAGATTATATATTTATAATATATATATTGAGAAATACATATTTAAAATACATAATTGATAAATTTTATAGTTTATAAAATACATTTATATAATTTTTGTATAATATATAAATATATTACTATATAATACATAATATACATCATAGTGTATATTCATATATATTTGATCTATTTATGTTTGTATATATTCACAAATTTATACACATTTATATAGAGGATACAGCTAACTTTGTATATATTTATTTACTTATTTATATTTTTATATATAACGGTGTCTACCTCAGACCTTCCCTCCCACCTCTGCCCCTGTTTCCTCAGCCACTCCTATGGGACCTCAGGCCACCCATGTGGGTGCATACCCTGGGGGCTGGTGGTGGTGCCCCAGCCAGACACCCGACAGGTGGTGCCGGGGGTTATGCAGTTGTTGTGGGAAAGGGGCAGGGTTTGGATGTAGCCTGTGAGCTGGACCGGGGACTGCAGCTCCAGAAGCATGATGTCGTGGTCGTGGTTCAGGTGGGTGGGGCTCCTCCGGTATTCGGGGTGGGGAACAGAGCGGACAACTTCCCTCACCTGCTCACCAGCCTCCACACGACCTAGGGCATGCTTGCCCAGGTAAACTTTGAGCCCCCTGGGGGTGCAGGAAAAGGGTGGTTAGGAATGAAGATGAGCCCACCTCCATCCCAATCCCAAGTCCCAACCTCTTCCCATCCTCAGCCTCACCTCTTCTGCATCCTCCCTTCCTCATCTCCAGACACATCACACCCATCCTCAACTGCAATCCCACCCAAATCCCCTGCTTTGATTCTGTTCCCATACCCAATCCCCATATCTCAACCCCAAGCCTCATTCTCACCCCCATGTCCATTCCAACCCTAACTCCAACTCCATCCTCAAATTCAGCTTTACACACCCACAATCCCAGTCTCATTCTCATCCCTACCCCATGCTCCCCTGGCCCCCACATACTCCTTCAGACAGTGTGCGGCGGTGAGGACCCATTTGGGGTGGACCAGGACTCCCCCACAGAGTAGCCGCCCTTGCACTAGTAGAGCTGCCTGCCAGGGCTGAGAGTGGGGGAAGCAGGTGTAGCCACCTGGGAGAAACCCACTGGTCCCATTGTTGTTGAGAATCTTGGAAGATTCTTGGGAGATGCCTGGTAAAGAAGAGAGATTGTTAGAAAACTGGGATCCAGGGTGCAGAGGAGCCCTGGAGTTGTGGATCCTGGGCTTGGGGAAAGGATCAGACTATTGCCCTGGGTGACCAGGAACTAAAGCTGAGTTTGTCGACCTCTGGCAGTTGCTATTCTCGACCAAGTGAAGATAAGTCAGGGCAAGGAGGTGACATTCTTTTCCAAAGAAGTGCCAAATCCTCCCCTGGGGTTTAAGAGAAGAGTCCACAAAATGAGGATGTTACTGATAGGTAAGCAGGAGCCTGACTTTCTCTCCATATGCATTTTCTATATCATTCTCCCAGAGGATGGATTTCAGGAGGTAGATGTGAGACTGGCCTACAATTCCACCTAGGCAGTATCTGTCCATCAGTCTATCCAATCATTCATCCTATTGATTTGTCCCTCCATCTACTCATGCATCTATCCATTCATCCATCCACCCACTCATCCATTTATCCATCAATTCATCCACCCATCTATCCATCCACTCATCCATCCATCCACTCTTCCATCTGTCCATCTACTCATCCATCCATCCATTCATCCATCCATGCATCCACTCATCCATTTATTCATCCATCCATGCATCCATCCACCCACTCATCCATGTATCCATCCATCCACCCATCCATCCACCCACTCATCCAATTATCCATCCATCCACCCACCCATCCATCCATCCATCCATCCACCCACCCACCCTCCATCCATTCATTTATCCACCCATGCATCCATCCGACCATCTTTCCACCCATCTCTTTATCCTTCCACTGCATACATACTGGTTGCCTCAGTGGCTTTAAATATCATCTGTAGGCTAACCATCTTCAGCCCTGAACTCTTCCTTTAAGCTCAGATCTCAAACACTATTGATCTGAATGCCTTACAGCCATCTTAAGCTTTGTATTCCCAACTTGATCCTTCTCAGTCAAAACTGTTCCCTCCAGTTAGTGCTCAGCCCCAAACCTGGGAGTCATCTTTGCTCTCCTCTTTCCTTCATCACTCACAACCAATTCCTGTTGGTTTTATCTCCCAAATATCCTGCTATCTCTACTCTTCCACCACCATCTTGGTACGAGCCCCATCTTCTCTAGCCCAAATGACTACAACATTAACCTAAATCCTTCCACTTTTACATCCCTCTAATCCAGTCTTCTCAAAGCAGGCTGAGGACTCTTCAAAGAAAGTCAGATGATGCTGTTTCCAGGCTTGACTTCCTTTAAAATAAAATCCAAAAAGCCTTCCCAAGGTGTGCAGGACTCTGTGCTGCCTGGCCCTTGCCAACCTCTTTGACCCCTGTCTCCAGCCTCTCTCTTCTGACTTCCTCTGGTACAGCCTCGTGGACCTGTTCTTCAAACACACCAGACATTTAAAGAAAAAAATTATTTAGATCATCTTGGATGCTCCCACACTAGGCATTTTATACTTGCTACTTCCTCTCTCTGGACAGTCCTTTCTCCAGACCTGCATTGTTCAGCACGGTAGCTACTAGCTACCTGTGGCTATTTAAATTTAAAGTAATTAAAATGAAGTAAAAATAAATTTAAAATTCAGTTCTTAAGTCACACCAGCCACATTTCAAATGTTCAATAGCCCAAAGTGGCCAGTGGTTAATTGCACAGCACAGATATAGGATATTTCATGTGCGTGTGTATATATATACACATATATGGAATATTCTACTGGATGACCCTCAGAATCTAGAGGTTGTATGTCTGGGTCCTTCTTAATTCTGAGAGCTCAGCTCAAATGTCTCCTCTTCATAGAAGCCTTCCCTGACCACCTGGTCTAATGTTGACTCTCCTGTTGCCACTCATTCCCCATTACATTCTTCCAACAGATTTTCATCAGAACAATGATTGCTATTCATTTTTCTTCACATTTGTATACATTCGTTTGTTTTTTTTTTTTAATCTCTCCATTTTGGCTGCAAGCTCCATTGACAGGCACCTTAACTGCTTTATTCAGAACCAGATTCCCAGAACCTAAGACAATGCCTGGCACACACGTCGTGGGGGCTCAATAAATGCTGTGTGTGCCAGGCACTGTGTCTGGCATTGGAAGCACAGCAGAGGTCTGTGGGACAGGGAGAATCCTATCCTGAACATGCCTGCCATTTTGTGATGGTGTGACCTTATGCAAATTGCCAGCCTCAGTTTCCCCAGCTGTCAAGTAGAAAAAGTAATAGTTCATCTCTCATTGAGCAGTTGAAGAATTCAAGATGATCGTGAATTTCAAACCATACAGCACAGCAGATGGCACAGAAAGCATCCAGCCAGTGGACAATGTTATTATCAGTTATTAGCTACAACAGGAAATCCCTCCTCCCTGGCTGGCTTCCTCAACGACAGGGCAAGCGGTGGGATTAGCCCAGTGGTTTTCCGTTAGGGATAGGAGTTACCGGTGGGCACAGGATCATTTTAGGTGGTAGAGAGATGAGATACAAGTAACGTTAAATCGCACACTCAGACACCGAGTCAGCATCCAGTTCTCTCTCTTTTTTTTTTTTTTTTTGGAGATGGAGTTTCACTCATGTTACCCAGGCTGGAGTGCAATGGCGCGATCTCGGCTCACCGCAACCTCCGCCTCCTGGGTTCAGGCAATTCTCCTGCCTCAACCTCCTCATTAGCTGGGCTTGGTGGCGCGTGCCTGTAATCCCAGCTAATTTTTTGTATTTTTAGTAGAGACGGGGTTTCACCATGTTGACCAGGATGGTCTCGATCTCTTGACCTCGTGATCCACCCGCCTCGGCCTCCCAAAGTGCTGGGATTACAGGCTTGAGCCACCGCGCCCGGCCCAGTTCTCTTTTAATCCTGATTTTGTCAAGGATAAAGTCTCAGGATGGTGCTAATACGGTTTTAACACCTCCCTAATCCTCACTGAGCTCACTTTTTAAAGCCAGGAGGACACAGAAGCCTCAGCAGGCCACCTAACATTTATTATGTTGAACCGTCTGCAAAAGCTGTTTTAGGAAAGTCAAAAAGGGTCACGTACCAGCAGTTTCAGGCAGTCCAACCCAATAAACATATTGTTTGCTTTTCATTGTGTAGGATTTATTTCCTTCCTTACCTTTTATTTATGGCAAAGGATTCTGTTCTCCATTCAGGACAGTAATATAAACTTGAACATGCTTTCATTTAAGTGGAAACAAAAAGGGCTGACTTTATGGAAACGATTAGGTTAAAAGTTATAAAAATGGTTTTCAGAGCCTCAAGTCCAGGATACGGAGGACAGGACAGACAACGCTGATTAGGTTCTGACCCAGGCATTGCTGGTGTCTTTGGGGCAGGAGCCTCCTGGGCTTGAAGGTTTCTCTGCTGTGAAGTTGTAGGAGTTCCAGTGCGCCTACCTCACAAGGTTGTTGAGGACTCCACAAGGCATAACATGTGGCTCTCCTAGTCTAAGGTGTGGCACTCAGGAGACGTATGGGCATGAGTCCAGGGAGTGTTGCCAAAGGGGAAAAACCACCCCACCTTCAGGCCAAGGATGGTGCCTGCTGCCAGGCACCCACAGACCCCTCCTTTTTCAGGTCTTGGCTCAGTGGTCAGGCCCTTTGGGAAGGCCTCTGGTCTGGGAGCCGCCATCACATCTCTAGGCTCCTAGCTTTGCTCCTTAAAGTCTTCACCTCATGTCAAGATAATTATTAACTAATTATTTGGATAATTGTTTGAATAACATCTGTGTCTGTCCCCGCTAGACTCCAGGTGCTGAGAGCAGGGACTGTGTCTCTGCTTGTACATCATGCAGCACAGTGGGCAGTGTTTAATAGCTGTTTGTTGAATGACTAAACGATTCATGAATGGAGTTTCCAGAGAAGCTGCCTACAAAGGCAGGGAAAGACAGGAAAGATCCATAGGAATCTTAAGGAATACCAATTTGGGGTGAGGTCACATAGGTTTGGGGTCAACCCAAGGATTAAAAGAACAATCTAGAAGGTTCTGGAAGAGACTACGTATGATGAGAGAATACTAGAGGCCGGGTATGGTGGCTCATGCCTGTAATCCCGGCACTTTGTGAGGCCGACGCAGGCCACCTGAGGTCAGAATTTCGAGACCAGCCTAACTAACCTGGCAAAACCCAGTCTCTACTGAAAATACAAAAATTAGCTGGGCGTGGTGGCAGGCGCCTGTAATGCGAGCTACTGGGAGGCTGAGGCAGAAGAATCGCTTGAACCCGGGAAGCGGAGGTTACAGTGAGCCGAGATCGCACCACCGCACTCCAGCCCAGGTGACAGAGTGAGGCTCCTCAGAAAAAAAAAAAAAAATAGAAAAGAAAAAGAGAGAAAGAGCGAACACTATTAATAAAGTAATAATGGCTCAGTGGCTAACTTAACTCCCTTCTATCTGCCACATATTGAAGGCTGATGCATTACAGCGTTTCAATATTCACAGTGGCCTTCTGTGGTAAGCACTTATAGATTGAGCCCATTTTCCAGATGAAAACAATTTAGGCTCAACGCAGTTGCTAGGCTACTGGCTCAAAGCGGGAGCGTCAGGACGTGAACCCGTGTCCTTCAGATTCCCACAGAGGACAGGAAGCCTTGAACGGGGGAGGGGCTGCTGCAAGGGTATTTTCGAAGGAGAGGGATCTGGGGTCAGAGGGCCAACCTCGGCCGGGAAATCAGGTCACCCAGGGACAGGCAGGAAGTGCTCGGGGCTGTCCCCACAGGACCCGGCCCCGAGTGGGCGGGGGGCGGAGCTCGTGGCTCCCACGCCCCCTCCCCCTGGCCTGACCCCTCCCACCATTGTCCCGAGTGGCCACCGCGCCTCCACCCCCGCGCATTCTTACCTCCTGACAAGGCCACGGTCAGGGAGGCGATGACTAGGGCCAGGGGCCACATGGCTCCGGGATCGAGCTGGGGGCAGGGCGGGCGGGGCCTGAGGAGAAGGTGAAGGGGGTGTTGAGGGCGTGCCCGGAACCTCCCCGTCTGAAACCTCTCTGCTCCTGAGTCTCTCCTCCCCTCATTCACTCTGGACAGCGCTGACCCTGGAATCTGCCCCCCACCCCCAATTCGCTCCTTGGTGGGGGGGTGCAGTAGGGAGGTGGGAGGGGCAGTGTGCAGCCTCCTGGGGCTCCGGCCTGCAGCCCCTCACCCCGGAAAGCCATCCCTCCTTCCCTGCCCTCTGGTGAGCTGGGTGGTCGGTGCACCCTCGCCCCGTTCCTCCAGAGCCTGCCTTCCAGTCTCCCCACTCTGGGTCAGTCCCCACGTTGGGGTTCAGCCCTAGTTCTTATCAGTCTGCGCTCTTCGCCTCTCCGTCTCTGCAGGTTTCTCTCTAGATCTGAGACTCTAGCTTCACTCTCCCTCTCCCTGACTCAGCGGCCCTTCTGCTTTCCCCATCCCTCCTATCCCCTCCTCTCCCCCACCCTCGCCCTCCTCCGCTCCCCGCCCCCATCCCAGGCAGACCCTACCTGAGTGAGGGGCCCTCGAGGAGCGTCGGCCGCCAGCTGCCTGGAACGTCAGCCCCGACCCATGGCTTTTAACCCCTGAACTCCCTCCCCCAGCTCACTCAGCATTTCCTGGTCACTGGCCTCCCCCTCTCCACCCCCTGTGGCTCACCGGGCTGTCTCCAGGCAGCCCCCAGCCTGGGCTTGGCCCTCTGCTTGGGGCGGAGCTTCCAGGACATGTTAGGACCCAGATCGGACCCCGCCCAAACCTGAGTTGAACCCACTGTGAACTTTCAGGCGGCAGGATCCAAGAAAGAGTAAAGGGAAAGCCCATTCCCGTCCCCCAGCCTCGATGAATTCCATGCGCATCCCTAACTTCAACCCATTCTGCACCCCGTTTTCTAACCTCTACTCCAACGCCAGGCATAATTCTTATCACACAGTCAGTCCCCAGATGGCCACATTCTACCCATTCCCATCTCCCTATCTGTCCCTAACCATACCCGGTACCCCAGCCCGTTCCTCAACCCCAGTGCCATCTCCAACATCGTCTCAGGTTTAGCTCTCAACACATCCAGGTTCCAATGCCCAGTCTTAGCCCTTTTTTCTTTTGAGAGACACAAGGACACACACAATCCATTATCCTGCCTCCCTTGTCCTGGCAACCACCAGATGACAAGAAGGAAATCATCAGCTGGGTGGATAGAAAATCAATTGCTCTTAGACTTGGATGGGGCAGAGATGCAACCTGAGAAAAGCAATATTTTCTAGAAATGGCCTTTTAGGAGCAAGGCCAGAGTGGGTGAGGGAGTCTACTGCACGTAGGTGGAGAGGAAAAAGCAGGAGTCAGAAAACTTTGAAGATGTGGATTGGGGGTGGGGGAGAGGAAGGAGGAAGGGGTGGTGTTTTGGGAATGAGTAGGTGTCTCCAGGAACTATGGCTGGGTGGAGCCCTGAATTAATCCTGTGGGGTGGAGGGGACAGGATTAGGGATTAAGAAGGACAGAGGTGGCGTCAGAATTCGGAAGAAAGCCAGGGATGTGGACCAGATGAAGTTTGGAAAGACTGAGAGAGTGGAGGTGTCACAATGAGGATAAGGAACCGAGATGGATGGATGGGTGAGGGCTCATATGGAAACTCATATGGTCCTTACTGATGGAGCTCAGGTTTGGATGTGGAGATCAAATCTGAAACCACTCTGCTCCTGAATCTCCCCTCCCCTCATTCACTCTTGACAGCCTTGACCCTGGAATCTGCCCCCCACCCCCAATTCTCTCCTTGGTGGGGCTGCAGTAGGGAGGTGGGAGGGGCAGTGTGCAGCCTCCTGGGGCTCCAGTGTGCAGCCCCTCACCCCGGAAGGCCGTTTGAAAAGGTAACTTTTCAAACATGGTCTAGCCATGACTCTGACATATATGAAATGAACATGTGTCAAAGATTTTTATCTTGACTCATTAATAAACGGCAGGGCCAGTAAGATGTTACAAAGAGCCATATGCACCTAGACAACAAGGAATGCTGACATGAATTTACAAATAGAGGCAAAACTGGCTATTCCACACTGGGAGGAGGAGGGAAATGCATTGTACTTCCACCTGGCAAGATTCTTAAAGAGTTATGGGCAAGAATTATTTGCATTGCTCTCAGATATCTACAATTTAGAGTCATGAAGTAGCTCAATGACAGTAAAGGGTGCAGAGACCTGTTAAAATCAGATAACCCATCTAACTGCATTGAGGACACCTCAATGTCCAGTGTGGGGTCCCTTCCAAAGTCTTTTGCTAAGAAGAAAAATATGGCTTAGTATAGGAAATGAGGAGAGTTTGTGATTAGGTTACGGATGGGCCTGATGACAGCATTGGGAATGCAGTGAGTTTGGGGAGAAGCATGAAAATTGGATGAGCTTGGGTATAGAGTTGGATGTGGTAGTTGAGCTGGTTTTGGGATAGAATTGGATTGTCAGATGGGAAGTGTCTGTGGATACGTTGGTGATGGGGTACTGTTGGGTTGGGGCTGAAGATGGAACCAAGATTGAGGTTTGGATGAGGAAATGTTGAGATGTGGTCATGGGTTGACATTGGTGATGAGAACTAGCCATGAGGTTGAAAGTCTATGATGTAGCAGGTTTTGGTGGCGGTGAGCTGGGTCATACCCCACCTCTCAAAGTGAGAGAAAGGTCACTGTCTTTCTCCACCCTGAACTTCCCCCACTTCACAGGGCAGGGCCTGAGTTCACTTTTTGAATGGAGTTGTGTTTAGGTGGTGTGGCTGGAGGGCGGATGCCAGGTTAAGTGAGGCAACCAGCTTGTGTGGGAAGTCGGGGGACCAGTGCCCTCTTGTGACCTGAGTCCATGCTTCCTGAGGAGCCTTTCTGACTTGAGAAGATCTGGAGCCTGGAGTGAGGGTGGTTGGCCTTGTCATTTGCTGAGGTGTGAGTGCCGGGTCAAACTGATGTTAGGGGTTATGAGTGGCCGAACACGCATTGGCTGGCTCTGGTTGAAGTGAGGTCACGGACCCACTGAGGGCTGGGAACCTTCCACCTCTCACTTGATGCACAAGCCCATGGCTGAAAGTCATATACAGACTGGACCAAATCCAGGTGCACGTCTCTCACAGGTGCAGGTCTCTCCTCCACCACAGAGAGCTGGACTGGAGAAAGAAGAAGGAAGGACTGGAAAAAGAAACGGTGTTCCTAGTGGTTCTGACCTCAGACCCTGGAGCTAGGCTGCCTGAGTTCAGGTGATGTGACTGCTCTGTGCCTCGGCGTCCCCACTTGTAAAATGGCACAATCAATAGCACCTGCCTTATGGAGAAGGGTTAAATGGATGAGTACCTGAAAATGCTTTGAAGAGAGTGTGGCATGGACCAAGGGCCACAATGTACTTGTTAAATAAGTAAAGCTTAAGATGGAGGCATCGAAGGTTCCGGGAGGCTCCTCCCTAACTTGGCTTCAAAATGGGATTCTTTGTTAAGCAGAAACTGGAAGTTCTGGTTGGAAGTGCTGGCTGGGATGAGAAACTAGGCCCCACACCCAGGCCCAGAGGAGGGGCCCCAATGCAAACATGAAGGGAGGGGAAGACCGAGAAAGACACAAAGGGCTAAATACACAGAAACAGAAAGATGGGGCTGTGGGGAGAGGACAGACGGAAAATGCAGAGAAGGACAGAGGCACAGAGGTAGAAAGAGAGATGCCCAAGAGAAGCAGACTCTTGGCGAGAAAGAGGCACAGAGAGTTGAGAAACACGGGTTCTTCTTTAGAGCTGGAACCGTGTTATTCAGGATGTGGCTCCAATCATCACACGCCCCATGCAGCAACAACGTATGGCTTTCATCCATCAGAATAGCAAAAATTAGAAAGGTCAGTCTTACCACCTACCTGCATGCCCACATCCTCTGTCTCCTCTCCCATTTCTCTAGGTGGACAGTCTGCACCTGCAACTAAGATAGATGCCTCCACTGGTGCTGGTATCCCATCCTTTCTTGCCTTCTGGAGGGCATTGCTCCAGTCAGCAGTTCTCTGTTCTCTTTTCTGCAACATCTGTTTTTCTTTTCTCCAAAGAGCAGCCCCATTAGCATGCAAATATACTACAGTTTCTCCCACCTCTTGTTAAAATCTGAAAACCAACCAACAAAAACTTTCTCCCTGCTCTCATGTTCTCCTCCACCTCCTGGCCTGTTTTCTGCTCCCTACGACTGCAGTTCTTCCCTAAAAAGTTGGCTAAGCTCACTGCCTGTGATTCCTGTCCTCCCATCCTCCCTGGAGCCCACATTATGAAGGCTTTCTCTCCCACTGCTCCACCAACCATGCCCCTGTTAAGGGCACCAGTGACCTCCATGGTGCTGAATCCAAGGGCCATCTCTTCAGGATTCATCTTACTTGAGTTAGCAGCAGCGTTTAACAAGTGGACTACTCCCTGTGTCTTTCCTCGCCTTCTGGGACACTTTCCTTTCTGGTTTTCCTCATCACTCACTGGTTGTTCCTCATCCATGTCTGGAGGTTGTTTCTTCTTGTCTCCACAGTCTCTACATGATGGAGCACCTCAGGCTTCGGTCCTTGGCCTTCTTCTCTCCTCTGTCTATATTCACTCCCTCGGTGATCTCATCTGGTCTCGTGGCTTTAAATACCATCTACATGCTGACGACTCCCAAATTTATGTCTCCAGCCAGGCCAGGCTCTCAAACTCTCCACTTAACATCCAGCTGCCTACTCAACATCTCCATGTTCAAAACCAGCTGTTGTTCTCTGCCCTTCCCATGTTCCAAATGTGCTCCTCTTGTGGTCTTGGACTTCTCAGTGGATGTTCACACCATCCTTTTCATTACCTCATTCTGGCCCTTGAATCCCTTTTCTCACACCATATATACATTTTCTTACCAAATTCCATCAGTTCTACCTTCAGAGTAGATCCAGAATGTGACTGTTTCTTACCACCTTCCAACCTTGCTACCCTGGTCCCTTCTAGCCTGCATCATCTCTTACCTGGATTACTGCAAGTTTCCTCTGTCTGTTCTCTTTGCTTCTGTCCCTGTCCTCCTACACTCTAATTTTAATACAGCTACCAGAGTGACCTTTTAGAATGTAAGTTGGAGCAGGTCACTTTTCTCAAAACCCTGCAGTAGTTTCCACTGCACTCCAAGTGAAGGGGGCATTTCCTTATGGTTGGTGTATAAGGCCGAAGACCAACTGGCCTCTCAGTCTCCTCTGATGTCATCTTCTACCATCTTCTCTTCTCTTGTCCTGCTCATGCCAGGCATGTTTCCATCTCAAGGCTTTTGTATCTGGAACCCTCTTCTCCCAAATGTCTGCATGGTTCCCTCTATTCTTATCATCTTCCTCACAAAGGCCTTCTTGACCACTGTACTTGGGAGTCTCCAGGACAGGTTCAACGATTCACTAGAAGGACTCATAAAACTCAGAAAAGCTGTTATGCTTTTGGTTTCTTACAGTGAAAGCATACAGATTAAAATAAGCAAAGAAAAAAGATGCATAGGGCAGAGTCCAGGAGAGACCAGGTGTGAACCTCCACCTGTCTTCTCCCAGGGGAGTTTGTGGACAGTGCATAATTCCCCCAGAAGTAATGTATGACAACATGCTAGAGCATCACCAGCCAGGGAAGCTCACTCAAACCTTGGTGTTCAGGGTTTGTATTGGGGGTTAGTCATATCGACATGACTGCCCATTTATGTGGCTGACCTTAGCTCCAGATCCTCTAGAGGTCAAACTGACACATGTTCCTAAGTCCCCACCATAAGTCACATTGTTATCATAGATTATTGGGCATGGCTCAATACCCAGATAGACAAAAACACTGTTATTCGGCAGGATATTCCAAGAGCATAGAGGTTATCTCCCAGAAGCCAGGCAAGGGCCAAAAGTTCCTTTGTAGCGTGCGGGGTTTGGACAATCCAAATCTGCTGGGTTCCACAACCACCCAATGCAAAATTCCATTCCTTAGTCATAGTCACAACATTTCAATAACTATATGTGGCTAAACAATAACCATATGTGGCATAAAATAACTCTCCTCTGACATTCTCTATCCTGTTACTCTGCTTTATTTTTCTCTATGGTGTTTACTCCCATCTGCCAGACTTTATGTTACTTATTCATTTGTTTCTATCTGCCTCCCCTCTAGAATGTCAACTTCCTGAGGGAAGAAATGTTTAAATGTTTTGCACCTAAAACAATACTTGGTACACAATCAGATATAATGAATATTTGCTAAATAAATAAATGAACTATAGGCATTAAATATTTACTTAATGAATAAATATGGACATTGTTGAAGGTGTGGATAGGGAAGAACCTTTCTTTTTTAGAAAAAAAACTTGCCAGTATTCAGTGAAATTAAGAATAGGCCTTTTGGTCCATTGGTTCCACTCCTGCATGAATGATTGAGAGGAGTCTTCTGTAGATATATAAGTGGCATGCTCAATATGAAGGGAACCTAAGTGTTCATCATTGGAGGATGGGCTTACTAAACATGGTGGATGTGTACTATGCAGTGGCACTTCTCAAAATCCTAACATACACTGAGTGCCCTGGCAATTTTGTTATCTATAATGCAGATTCCGATTCAGTTGGTCTGTGGTGAAATCCAAGACTCCAGTTCTAACAAGCTCCAGGTGATTCAGAAGCTGCTATTTTCTGGACCACACTATGTATAGCAAGGGTAAAGACTAGAGTAGTGCTATTCAATGAGACTTTCAGTGATGATGGAAATAATTTTATCTATAATATATCTGTGTTGTCCAATATGGCAGCCACTAGCCACATATGGTTATTTAAATGTTGTGAGTACAACTAAGGAATGGAATTTTAGTGTGCATCTAATTTTAATTAATTTTAATCAAAAATTAAATGGCCACACCACTTGTGGCTAATGGCTACCATATTGGACAACACATGTCTAGAAGACTCTGGGGCAGTTAGAAGCAATGAACTAGATGAGCAAATGATGCAGACAGATTGTTAAAAGATTATTTGATGAAATCACACCACCTATTTAATACTACAACCTGACTTCTCATCTACACTTGTCTTCCTTCACACACTATTTAACTGAATGTAAAATACTGTTGATTATATTTGCACTGTTATTTTGTAGACCACTCAGAAAGAAAAAGAAGTTTTCAATTAAGTTATGACATGATGCTAAGACATCATGCTGAATCAAGATGTAAGATGCCTCCTAATTACAGAGATGTTAAATGTGAAAAGAATGTGTCTTTAAATCAATAAAATATCATCCTCAACCACCACAGCTGGAACTTTGAGTTACAAAAAAGATTAAAGTAATCTTTAAACTATTTTTACTTGGCTTTATAGAAGGATGCCGGATGAGAATGATAGCATGTGCTATATCATCTCACTGAGGGCCCAAATCTACCCTAGTACACAGCTTCTTTGGTCTCCTTTTTCCTATAGGATGTGTATGGGTACTACATATTAAATCTACAGTATGTGTTTATCACCTTGACACCTTGACACCTTACACAGGAGGTGCAACCTCAGATAAGGACAAACTCAGATAAGGACACTATAAAAAAAGAAAATTTTAGGCCAATATCTCTGATGAATATAGATGCAAAAATTCTCAAGAAAACAATAGCAAACTAAATTCAGTAACATATTTAAAACACCATACACCAGATCAAATGGGATTTATCCCTGGGATGTAAAGATGTTTAAACATGCACAAATCACTAAGCATGATATACCTCAACAGAATGAAGGATAAAAATTATATTGATCATCTTATAAGTACAGAAAAATCATTTGGCAAAATACAACATCCTTTCATGATAAAGACAGTCAACAAATTAGGTATAGAGAGAATGGCCTCAGACAATAAAGGCCATGTATGACAAGCCTATACAGCTAACATCATACTCAGTGGTGAAAACTTGAAAGCTTTTCCCTCAAGATCAGGAACAAGACAAGGATGCCCAGTCTAGCCATTTCTATTCAACATTAGCACTAGAAGTCCTAGCCATAGTAACTAGGCATGAAAAAGAATAAAAGACATTCAGATCAGAAAGAAAGAAGTAAAATTGTCTCTTTGCAGATGACATCATCTTATGTGTAGAAAATCATGAAGAGTCCACCAAAAAACTGTCAGAAGTAATAAATAAATGAAGTAACGTTGCAAGATACAAAATTTGGTTGTGTGTCTACAAACAATGCATTATCAGAAAAGAAATTGAGAAAACAATTCCATTTACAATAGCATCAGAAAAAATAAAATGCTTAAAAATAAACTTAACCAAGGAAGTAAATATTCTGTACACAAAAAAATCATAAAAAGTTGATAAAAAAAAAACTTCAACATGACATAAAGAAATGGAAAGATATCCTATATTCGTGAATTGGAAGAAATGATACTGTTAAAATGTCAGTACGAACCAAAACTATCTACATTTCCGTTGCAATCCCTATCAAAATTCCAATGGCATTTTTTCTCAGGAATAGAAAAAATAATACTAAAATACATATGGAACCATGAAAGACTCTACAATCTCGAGCAAGAAGAACAAAGCTGGAGGCATCATACTGTCTGATTTCAAAACATACTACAAAGCTACAGCAACCAAAACAGCATGATACTGGCACAAAAAAAGGCATGTAACCAATGAAACAGGATAGAGCGCTCGGAAACAAATCCACACATTTACTGCCAACTGATCTTTAACCAGAAGGAAAAGGATAGTCTCTTTAACAAAAGCTGTTGAAAAAACTGGATACCCACAAAGAGAAGAATAAAACTGGACTCCTATTTCATGCCATGTACAAAAATGAACTCAAAATGGGTTGAAGATTTAGATATAAAACCTAAAATTGTAAAATGACCAGAACAAGACATGGGGAAAAAACTTCTTGACATTTGTCTGGGCAATGATATTTTAGATATGACCTCCAAAGCACAGAAAACAAAAGTAAAAACAAACGAGATTTTATCAAATTGAAAAGCTTCTGTGCACCAAAGGAAACAACCAAGAGAGTGAAAAGACAGCATACCGAATGGGAGAAAATATTTGCAGATGATGTATCTGATAAAGGGTCAATATCAAAGATATATAAGGAATGCAAAAACTCAACACCCAGAAAACCAATAAAAATGGGCAAAGGGTCTAGCCAGTGGCTCAAACCTGTAATCCTAAGACTTTGGAATGCTGAGGCGGGTTGATCAACTGAGGACAGAAGTTCGAGACCAGCCTGACCAACATGGTGAAACCCCATCTCTACTAAAAATACAAAAATTAGCGTGGTGGCGAGCACCTGTAATCCCAGCTGCTTCAGGGGCTGAGGCAGGAGAATTGCTTGAACCCAAGAGGTGGAGATTGCAGTGAGCTGAGCTTGTGCCACTGCGCTCCAGCGTGGGCGACAGGGAGAGACTCTGTCTCAAAAAAAAAAAAAAAGAAAAAAAAAAAGAGGCCGGGCGCGGTGGCTCAAGCCTGTAATCCCAGCACTTTGGGAGGCCGAGGCGGGTGGATCACGAGGTCAAGAGATCGAGACCATCCTGGTCAACA
>NW_022437084.1:1407034-1416983 GCF_009761245.1 Sapajus apella | reverse complement strand
AAAAAAAAAAAAAAAAAAAAAAAAAGAAAAAAAAAAGAAAAAAAGGGCAAAGGATCTGAACAGACATTTCTTCAAAGAAGACATAGAAATGACCATCAAGGATATGAAAAGTTGCTCAGTATCACTAATCATCAGGGAAATATAAATTAAAATCACAGTGAGACACCACCTCACACCTTTTGGAATGACTAGTGTAGAAAAGGCAAGCAATAACAAATGCTGGCAAGGATATGGGAGTGAAAAGTGAATCCTTGTGCACTGTTGGTGGGAATGTAAGTCGGTGCAAGGAAATGAAATTGGCATCTCAAAGTGACATCTGCACACCCACGTTCATGGCGACATTATTCATATTGGTCAGGATGTGGAAACAACCTAAGTGTCTGTTGATGGATGAATAGATCAATGAAATGTAATATATTAATATAAGTACAATTTAATCATATTCTGCCTTATCAAAGAAAGAAGTCCTGTCATTTGTGACAACATGGATGGACCTGGAGGACATTGTGTTAAGTGAAATAGGTCATACACAGAAAGACAAATAATGCATGATCTCACTTATATGTAAAATCTAAAAAACCCAAACTCTTAGAAACAGAGAATAGAACAGTGGTTACCAGAAGCTAGAGGATGGGGTGGGAGGATGATGAAAAAGGATGCAGGCTCTACTTCCCAGCAATCTTTCGTGCATGTCCCAGACCTGCCACCAAAGGGCTCCCCAATATTGTGCTGTCCCTATAGAGCATAAGGTGAGTACAACATTCTATTTTATCTGTACTCTGCAGTATCCAAGCACAGAACTTGAAGAAGACAGACACTAAGATCATTAGGTCATTCCCAGGTAGACCCGTCCAAGGATGCCTGGTAAAAGTTTACCCGTGACTGTCCGACAAAGCTCTATCCAGAGTGTTTTTCAATTTTGGTGCAGTAGATAATTCTGCTTTGGCTGTTGTCAAGCTAACAGCATACAGAGTTGGGGAGTTGGAAAGAGATGTGCAGAAGCTCATCATTACAGTTGTAGTACAAGAGACATCACTCCAAAGCATCGGTATTAGTTGACATAATTAGCAACAGTTGAGTTTTGAGTATTTACTGACAATGTTTAAATCAATTATGTAATTGTAAGTTTATGTAATTTAGTTTTTAATAATGGCTGTATTTAGCAACTGGCTCTCGAAATTCCTGAAAATTTGCTGGTAGACTCTTGCAAGCATGTCTGAGCTAGCCCTGGCATACATTGGACCTGCCACCCAGCCCAAATTTATTGACCTCGTTACTCATAGGGACTCTGCTTTATTTTAAAAGTATGTTTATGGCTTCTTGTCTGTCATCTCCTGCTAGACTATAAGCTCTGTAAGGGCAGGGATTCTGACTGGCTTGCTCACAGCGCTTCCTCCAGCACCCACAACAACGCCTGGTGCATAGCAGGTGCCCCATAAATAGACAAACGCCTGGCACATAGTAGGTGCTCAATAGCTGTGGATGAGTGAAAGTGAGAAAATGAAATTCCTAACACAACGGTTTCATGTAAATTAGAAACGACACACCAGAACACCGCCTTGTATTCCAGGATGCAGAGTATTCAAAGCTATCTGTGTCGGTGCCTGTGAGGAGGGAGGGGAGCAGACCCAGAGGTGAAGAGTGGAAATAAATTAATAAAATGAGAGAAGGGCTTTGCCTGGACAGGACCCGAAGCCTGTGATTAACTCAACTCTCTTCACCTGAGATCTGATTAGGAAAAAGAGGACATCTTCATTTGCACAGAGGCAGTTAGTCCCCTGCCCTGGACCGCAGGGGCTGCAGGGAGGAGGCTGGGAGAAGGCAGTCGGGCTCAAGGTCACTCTGTGGGGATGAGGTGTTTCTGTCTAGAAACCTGATACAGTGGGGTGGATGGGGGACGCCCAAGGAAAAACATGCAAAGAGGGAGGCAGCCTCTTGTCAGCACACAGCTCGCGGCTGGGCATGGTGGGGTCACTGCATACACGTTTCTTGAAGTAAGTAAATGAATAGATGAGGCTGGGTGTGGCGGCTCACACTGGCAATCCCAGCACTTTGGGAAAACAAGGGAGGCAGATTGCTTGAGGCCAGGTGTTTGGGACCAGCTTGAGCAACACAGGGAGAACCCCCCCGCCCCCGGCTTCACAACAAATTTAAAAATTATCGGGGCATGATGACGTGCACCTGTGGTCCCAGGTAACCCGGAGGCTAAGAGGATCGCTGGATCCCAGGAGGTCCAGGCTGCAGTGAGCCATGATTGCATCACTGCCCTCCAGCTGGAGAGACTAAGCAAGACCTTGTCTCAAAAAATAAAAAATAGGCTGGGCACGCGTGGCTCACGCCTGTAATCCCAGCACTTTGGGAGGCTGAAGCAGGCAGATCACCTGAGGTCAGGAGCTCGAGACCAGCCCGGCCAGCATGGCTAAACTTCATCTCTACTAAAAATACAAAAATTAGCCAGGTGTGGTGGCGGGCGCCTGTAATCCCAGCTACTGGGGATTCTCCGAAGCAGGAGAATTGCTTGAACCCAGGAGGCAGAGGTTACAGTGAGCTGAGATCGCACCATTGCACTCCAGCCTGGGTGACAAGTGCGAAACTCCATCTCGAAAAATAAAATAATACTAGAAAATAAATAAATGGATGAATGAATACAATTTATGATCATTCCATTTTCATTGTCATGATTTATTTGGTTTTTAGAGACACTAAGAGTGTTAAAATTTGTCTTCTCTGGAATACAATGCCAGTTTAAGGTGTCTGAGGTCCTGCTCTGGGAAAGGGAGTAAAGATCAGGATGCTGAGGACTGGAGGTCCTGGGTGTGAGGGAGGAGGGGCTGGGGCCTGGACTCCTGGGTGTGAGGGAGGAGGGGCTGGGGCCTGGACTCCTGGGTCTGAGGGAGGAGGGGCTGGGGCCTGGACTCGTGGGTCCTGAGTGGAGAGAGGAGGCAGCTGACGAGGTCCATCCCTCCATGACGGCCATCATTTGCCCCGCATCGTTTCCTCAATCCAGCTTCGGTACTTGCACAAGTTGGTGTAGACACCGGGGTAGCCAGGCAGGGCACAGCGCTCCATTCCCCAAGACACGAGGCCCTGGAGCTTTCCTTTGCACACCAAGGGTCCCCCAGAGTCACCCTGAGGGGGAGGAACAGAGATGGAGACACTGATGGACAGGTGTCCAGAGCCACGGCACAGAGAACCCAGGAAGCAGAGATAGTCACGGAGACAGGCAGAGAGACGCCGGGCAGACAGGTAAGGACGTTGTCCTGCCCCAGCTCTGAGGTCTCAGCCCCGGAGGTGGGGCACTTCCTTCCCTCTCCGCTGGGTCCGGCTCTGTCTCTGTGTCTGCACCTGCCTGTCCCTTGGGTCTCACCGGGTCCCTCTCTGCTCCATCTCTAGAACACTTGTGTGTCTCTTCCTATGTCCCAGTCTCTGCCACTCCAAGGATGCATTCAGATTTCTAGAAGCCTGGGCGCAGTCTTTCCCAGACCCATATGTGCAGACGCCACTCTGCAATCTTTCCCCAGCCTGTCTCATCCCCTTCCACCAACTACCCTGAGAGGGTTATCCCCACCTGACAGATGGGGAAACTGAGGCATGAACACTTTGAGTCCATTATCCAGGCGGCACAGGGCTAGGAAGCAGGGTGGACTGGCTATCGGAATCTCTCTGTCCCTCCAGTTCCCTCTCTTCTGGAGACTTCTGCAGACTTCCGTGCTCCTGACATCATTTGGGGCCTAAATCCCGGTCCCAAATAATCCCTCCCCCAGCTCCCACTCTGGGCCTTACCTGACAAGAGTCCTTCCCACCCTGGGGAACTCCTGCACAGACCATGCCAGGCTTGATGGCTCCGGAATAGGCCTTCCTGCACACCTCATCCGGGGAGATGTTGATGTTCACGCATTGCAGAGAAGTGGGGTACCTGGCTGGGGGGGCACTGCAGGATTATGATTGAGTACCCTCCCATATGACCCAAGTGTCCAGGCCCCCAGGCCCTCCTCCCTCAGACCCAGGAGTCTAGGCCCCGCCCCCAGCTTTCCCAGATGCAGGAAATCCTCACCGATGGGGCTGGATGTCGTTCCCCAGCCTGACACTCGGCAGGAGGTCCCGGGGCTGGCACAGGCCTGGGCGACTTCAATGGGCCTGATTGCCCTCCCGATCCGCGCAGGCTGCTGCAGCTGCAGCAGCATGAGGTCGTTGTCGTGGGTCCGGGAGTTGTAGTTTGGGTGTGTCACCTGGCGAACCACGCGCAGCACTTGCTGGGTGGCCTCCCACCTCTTCAGGTTGTGCTTGCCCAGGGCGACCCGAAGAATCCTGATCAGGACCGCCAAGAGGAGCGCAGCTCAGGGTCTGAGCCAGAGACCCCTCCCCACCCTCCAGCCCCGTTCCCTGGCCCTCTAGCTGGGTAACGAGTCTCCCCCGCCACCCCACCCCGGCCAGGTCGAGCCTGCTCCTTACTAACTGCAGGCCGAGCATTCTTGGCCTCCTGCGCCCTTCCCCATGGCCAGGACATTCTCTCGGCCCAGCCCCAGCTACTGTTCCTTCTGCTCTTGGGCTGAGCTCCAGCTCCTGGCTTGGGAAGAAGGTGTTGATTGGGAGAGCCTGGCTCCGTTCCAGGGTCTGTGCTGGGCTCTGTGCTTTCAGTTCTAAGTGAAACTCTCGGTAATGACTCCAGGCTCTAAGTCAGAACTGTCATTCCGGAGTAGGCTCCATTCCGTTTCTAGCCTGGGCTCTGGGTCCCAGACATCTTAAACTTTTGACTCTATGCTAAGATCGGGATTCTAGAGCGAGCCTGGATTATGACTTGATTCTTTTTTTTTTTTTTTTTTTTTTTTTTAAATAGAGTCTCACTCTGTCACCCAGGCTGGAGTGCAGTGGCACAATCTCAGCTCACTGCGACCTCCACCTCCCGGTTCAAGTGATTCTCCCACCTCAGCCTCCCCAGTAACTGGGACTACAGGTACCCGCCACCATACCCGGCTAATTTTTATATTTTTAGTAGTAGAGATGGGGTTTTACCACATTGGCCAGGCTGGTTTCAAACTCCTTACCTCAAGTGATCTGCCCCCTTCCGCCTCCCAAAGTAATGGGATTCTAAGCGTGAGCCACCTCGCCTGGCTATGACTTCATTTCTAGATTCTTATGTGAGCTTTCTGTTTTAGGGTAGTCTGAGGGTTTTGTTTTGAGCAATGGATTCAGACCTGGGCTATGGGGTCTGGACACATTGAAATGAGCTCCAGTTTCTGGGTAGTACTCTGGGTTCTTCATTAAACTCTGGTTTATGAGCCATTCGCAGACAAGAGTTTGAGGTCTGTGCCCCAGTTGGGGTCAGGGTTCTCTACATTGGTCTGAGCTCTTGATTCAACAGGTCTGTTTCATACTGGATTACGGGGCTCTTGGTTCTAGACTCTGGTCTGAGCCCCTGACCTCAGGTTGGGCTCTGGGTTCTAGATGAAGCTCTAGGTTATGGCCTGGATCTAAGGTTTCAGAGTCTGGTTTGCATTCTGGCCTTGATATTCTAGACTCTGGACTGAGCTTTGATCTCAAGTTTCTAGACTGACCTTCCATTTATGGCATAGATATTGCTTATAGGCATTTTGACTTCTTTGCTGGGATCTGGGTTGTAAATTCAGATCTAGAATTTAGGAGAGGTCTAGATTTTATATGGGGCTTCCGATTAGGATCTGCATTCTGGGATTTATTTATTTAATTTTTGAGATGGAGTTTCGCTCTGTCGCCCAGGCTGGAGTGCAATGGCGCAATCTTGGCTCACTGCAACCTCCGCCTCTCAGGTTTAAGCGACTCTCCTGTCTCAGCCTCCCGAGTGGCTGGGATTACAGGCATGCACCACCATGCTCAGCTAATTTCGTATTTTTAGTAGAGACAGGGTTTCTCCATGTTGGTCAGGCTGGTCTCGAACTCCCGACCTCAGGTGATCCGCCTGCCTCAGCCTCCCGAAGTGCTGGGATTACAGGCGTGAGCCGCTGTGCCTGGCACATTCTGGGATTTAAACTCTGGGTTGAAGTCTGTGATCTAGGCTGCTTATCGCAAAGCTGTAGACTAGACTCTGAACTAAACCTTGGATGTGAAACAGGCTCCAGGCTTTGTCTCTATTCTTGTGTTGTATATTCCAGCTGTGAGCAGGGTTCTAGTTCTGGATTTATGGCTAGACTATAGGTCCAGAGCTGGGCTCTGAGTGCCACGTAGTGTCCTGGGTTTCTAAATGTAGACAGGGTCCTGAATTCAGTCACCAATCTGGAATGGGCTAAGCTTAGTCTTGATGTAAAGCTTGGCCTCTGGATGAATCACTGGGTTAGATGTTAGGTTCTCAGCAGGCCCATGTGGTTGCAGAATCTAAACGGAGTTGGGGTGTATGGGGGCATCCACATCCCAAGCTGTGTTTCTGGCTCCAGGCTCTTCTCTAGACCTCGAACCAGGAGCCAGCTGCTACACTGGGTTCTAGATCTCCATTGAGATCCAGGTTCTCAGCTGAGTTCTAGGGCTTTAGACTCTGGAATTCACTGGGCACAGGGACGGGGGTGGTCACTTACGGGCGGCCGCAGTGAGCAGCGGTGATGACCCACTGGTCTGAAAGCAGGGCGCCTCCGCAGAGAAAGCGGCGCCCGGGACCCGCCAGCAGGGCCACCTGCCATGGCTGGGAGTTCCGGGCACACGTGTAGCCACCAATTATCTTGTTCTCATCCTCTTGGCTCCGTGTCACGGCTAGGAGTGGACAGCATTGGGTGGAGAAAGTAGGTGAGCAAGCACTCTCCACTCCCCACATTTGTAGGATTCCAGAACTGACAAATCCCCTACCTTTTGGCCTAACCCCTAAGCCGCCCACCTCTATCTGTCCCACCCAGGGTGAGACATGTCCAATATCGACTCCGTTATTGTCCCGACAGAGAGTTTTCTGACTCACCTCCCAAGTCACCTGCATAGCGTCTCTTACTTTGCACTATGGCCACCTTATCCGGGGCCCTACGTCCTCGGCCCTCAGCTCTGTGCTCCCATAATGTCTGTGATCACTTCTCCCGATATCCCACGTTTCCCCCAGGGAGCCCTTCCCCAGCACATTCGAGGACTTCCCTGTATCTTTCCCAACACTCCCACTCAGCAGGACCCCGAGGGTCCACCCTATCTTGCCCACACTTGCCCTCATCCACCACACCACACCCCACGGCACATCCCACCACCCCATCATCCTTCTTGTCCCTCTGACATCAAAGTATCTTCCCCACATTGCTTCTTTCCTAATGAGGTCAAGGAGAGCCCCATCTCAATGGAGAGCTGGAACCCAATGTAGCGGCGGGCGCCTGGTCCGAGGTCTAGAGAAGAGCTTGGAAGGGAAAACCATAACAGCTTTCTGCTATGACCCGCTCAGGACCTAATAGTTCTCTACGATTCCTTATTGATTTAGCACCAGATCCTGTAAACACTTCTCTCCCCAGCCCCACAATTTCCTAGTACCTCCACCACTGGGCATTTAGGCCTCCAGCGCGCTCCCCCGCCACGATCCCTAAACTGCTCCCTGCTCTTATCAGGTTACCAGGAGCATCCGGGGGCCCCAATGACCCTTCCCCATCTCTTCCTGGGGTCTCCAGGGGACCCCCTTGTCTCATACTGCACTGTTCTCTTACCTACAGCCAGGACTTGAAGTGCTGTGAGCAGGAGGAACATTTTAGGGGCTGAGGGCCAGGTGCTGTCAAACGCAGAGACAGTGAGAGAGGAGGAACCTTCAACAGAATCCGGGGCTGAGAGGGAGAGACAGCGAGGGCCGCTTACCCGGAGCCCAAGACCCTCAGAGACATGAAGACAGAGCGGAGAGGTGAAGGCCAGAGACCAGGAGGGCGGGGCCTGCAGGCTGGAGGATGTAGAGCCAGCAGGTCCCTCCTTGATGTCCTGGTGAAGGAAGGAGGGGAGGTGTCTCTCTTCCCAGTCACGCTGGCAAAGCCTTTTATCCCTGGTCGGGACAGCTGGCCCTGCCCCCACTCACTCCCGCCGCCCTGCTTCTGACATTTTTTTTATTGCCTACTTCCCATTCCAGGACTCCCTGGTCCCATCCCCTCCCTCCTCTCTCTGGCCAAAAAAGCAGCCACAATTGTTCATGAGAACCCGCCCTGGGAAGATGCTATAATCCAGAAGGAATCCTGGGAGGGGACAACAGGGCAGGGTGGGCAGGGGAGGGCTCCCAGTTGCTGGAGGTGGTGGATCTGGTGGTGGAGTCAGGACACCAGGGTGGGGAGCCTCCGAGGAAAAGGCACCAAGGGGCTGAGAGAGGGACTCATGGGAGGAGACAGAGACAGACAGAGACAGAGAGACAGACTGAAAGAGTCAGAGAGATGGAGACAGACAGAGAGACACAGAGATGGAGAGTGAGAAACAAAGAGAGACAGAGAGGGGGAGAAAGACAGAGACAGAGAGAGAGAGATAGAGACAGAGACAGACTGAAAGAGTCAGAGAGATGGAGAGACAGAGACAAAGAGAGACAGAGGGGGAGAAAGACAGAGACAGAGAGAGAGAGAGAAAGGGAGACACAGAGGGAGACAGAGGGAAAACGAATGGGAAGATAAGACAGTGGAGAGACAGAGTGTCCAGGAACATGAGTACAGAGGGACACGTGCTCACAGAAGGAGCTGAGGAGAGAGGTGGGGAAAGACGTGGAAGCTGGACGTGACAGGGAACAGGAGAGGCAGATGCTGGGAGAAAACCAGACGGAGGAGGAGGGAGACAGAGATGCCGGGAGAGAGGAGCGTGGAGAAGCGGAGGGAAGAAAGTGAAGACAGGTGGAAACACACACAGAAAGAGGAAACAGCGGAGAGAGGCGAGGCCGAGATGCCCCCACAGGCTGCACCACCGCAGACACAGAACAACAGCGATGACGATGAGGGCCTTGCACGTGGGAGACGTGGAGGGGAACGGGACACGGTGGGAGAAAGGAGGATGGGACAGGCAGGCAGATGGCAGAGGGGGGATGGGAAGGAGGGCAGCTATAGGGTATGGGGACAATAACTGGGAAGACGGAGGCAGAGATGAGCCATGGCAGCACCAGGGAGAGATGCAGAGGCGGGGTGGGATGAAGGACAGGCAGGAGGGCGGGAGGTACCTGGACCTGGGGCAGGGCTGCCCACCTTGCTTTCTCACTTTTGGCTCCTGAGAGATGGGGGAGCAGAGGCCCCAGCAGGGGGCAGGAAGGTTGGTGCCAGAACTGGCATTCCCCAACTTGGGATCTGTAGGGGGGTGAGGAAGAGCTAGGTACAGAGACGAAGTGAGAGCTGGAGATGCAGAGAGAGGGACAGAGACCCAGAGAAGGGGGGGACAGGGACCCAGGGAGAGAGGGGGACAGAGTCCCAGAGAGAGAGGGTACAGAGACCCAGAGAGGGAGGGGGACAGTGACCCAGAGAGAGAGGGGACAGAGACCCAGAGAGAGAGGGGGACAGAGACCCAGAGAGAGAGGGACAGGGACCCACAGAGGGAGGGGGACAGAGACCAGAGAGAGAGAGGGACAGTGACCCAGAGAGAGAGAGGGGGACAGAGACCCAGAGAGAGAGAGGGACAGGGACCCAGAGAGAGGGGGACAGAGACCCAGAGACAGAGGGGTCAGGGACCCAGAGAGAGGGGGACAGGGACCCAGAGAGAGAGGGGGACAGAGTCCCAGAGAGAGAGGGGGACAGAGACCCAGAGAGAGAGGGGGACAGAGACCCAGAGAGAGAGGGGGACAGAGACCCAGAGAGAGAGGGGAACAGGACCCAGAGAGAGAGGGGGACAGAGACCCAGAGAGAGGGGGACAGAGACCCAGAGAGAGAGGGACAGAGACCCAGAGAGAAGGGGACAAAGACCCAGACGGAGAGGACAGAGACTCAGAGAAGGGGACAGAGGTTCAGAGACAGAAGGACAGAGTCTAAGAGAGCGTCAGAGATTCAAAATGGGAGAGGGCAGAGAACAGGAGAGATGA